>NC_091432.1:34839030-35139030 GCF_964237555.1 Oryctolagus cuniculus
TAGGACAGAAGCTAAGCTTTGCTTTATTAGTTCTTGGCAGTAAAACATATATGCACAGTGCTTTCTAGTTTGAGGAGATTTTTCTGGTTTATGTAAAATTTTCTGATTTGATTTTCTTAATAGTCTTAGAGGCAGGTAAGAATTATTGTTATTGGTGAAAATCCTCATTAATTGTGAGAATATTGGGAAGGCACATTTAAAATATTCAGGAAAGTTACTGATTATGAATTTTCTCAGGCATTTTGCAAGTGCTGTATTAAGATGTAAACACAGTGCTTGCTACAAATTAAACTATTTTTAGAAAAAAATATGTTTCCTAAGAGGTCTTATCAAAATTGGAACAAATTAACATTGTTAAACTTGTTTCATTTGGTGTGCATTTTCAGTATGGAAAAAGTTACATTTCCTAACATTTATAATGAAACTTTTCAACATTTCATGTTCTTTTCTAATTGTCTTAATTTGAGAAGCTGTACTGTATTCTTTCAGGAAGGACTGTTGAAAAGCTAAAAATGAGTGTTTTCCAGTAGAACTCATAGAAACAGGAAGTAGAATGGTGGTGTTGGGGGCCTAGCAGGGGTGGAATTAGGTTGGTCAGTGGCTATAAAATGTCGGGGTTATTTTAAAGACAAAGTGAAATCCTGTTTGAGCTGTTTCATGAAAGAGGTAACTCTGCTGCTTCCTTTGCATGGAATGTTTTTCATCATCAACCCTGGATTGGTCACCACTTGCCCACCTTCAGCTTGGTAACACTGCTAGCTCAGAGAATATATACTGATTCCCAACCTAAGGTAGTTGTCCTTGAAAATGCCACACTTCTTTCTTTTTTAAAAAAATTCATTTTTATTTATTTGAAAGACAGAGTTACAGAGAGAGGTAGAGCCAGAGAGAGAGGTCTTCCATCTGCTGGTTCACTCCCCAGACGACCGCAATGGCCAGAGCTGTGCCGATCCAAAGCCAGGAGCCGGAGCTTCTTCTGGGCCTCCCACATGGGTGCAGGGGCCCAAGGACTTCGGCCATCTTCCACTGCTTTCCCAGACCATAGCAGAGAGCTGGATCAGAAGAGGAGTAGCTGGGGCCAGAACCAGCACCCATATTGGATGGCAGCGCTGCAGGCCGGGGCTTTAACCCGCTGCACCACAGCGCCGACCCTGCTGTACTTCTTTCTATGCCTGTCATACTGACTGCGTGTCCTGTGTCTACCTGTCTTTAGATTTTAAGCTTCTTGAGGGAAGTGTTTGGCTACTTAACCACTATTTTTCTAGACTGACACATAAATTATTAATTAAATGTTTCTGAAGGATATACAGCAAAATGTTGTACATGTGATGCAAATATCCAGAAGGAGTCGTAGGAAGGAGATATATTTTTTCTGCAGAGATTTCAAAGTTTGTGTCTGGATATTTGGAACAAATAGTCCAAATACACCTTCCTCTTCTCCCATATAATACTTTATTAAATAATAGTGAGCCAAGGCAAGTAAAATACTTAATTCTCAACATTTCATTTTCCTCTAAAGATGGGTGATGAAGATGAATCAGAACCTTGAAAATGAAAATAATCACAGAATCTAGGTTGTATATAAATTTGAGAATTAAAAAAATTGAAACAGAGCAGAACCCATTTTAGTGTCAATAAGTTCATGCTTCTTAAAAACCCAAACTCAAATCACTCCCAAGAAAAGTTTTAGCTTTTGTCTATTTTTTTTAATGAACAGAATTTGAAAAGTAAGATAGTAAGAACTTAGACTCTGGATAAAACCCTGAATTTAAAAACTAAATTTAAAAACTTCTGAAATTCTGTGTTAGTTACAGGTTAACAAATAAATGTCTTTCTGTCTACCAGTGCTGCTGATCAGAATGACAAGTGGCAGTTGTGGCACTTGTCCCCTCAGAACATTAAACTGAACACCTGGCAAAAAGTACATAGTAGGGTATCCACATTAGGTATCCACATGAGACTTGCCAACAGGTGTGATCATTTGGAATCCAGAGAGGATAGGGCTATTAATAAAATCAAGTGCCAGAGTTCCCACATACAGCTTTCCCTAGCCTTCTATGTTATAAAATTTCATATTTGCATGGTGATGATACTATCAGAAGATGGGGGTTATTATCCTCCTTCATTTTTATATATGCTGAACCAAACTTCAGGAATTCTAGAATTTCTTGTAAGAATTTTATATATTCCAGCCATAGCTTCCTTGGTTTTCGGAACAGTTCTGTTCTCTTTAATGAGCACTTGTTAAGCATTTACCATGTGCCACACATAAGGAAACAGGTAAATCCAGAATAGGAGTGTACTGTAGAGGAGCTCACAGTCTGATGGAAGAGATCAAGGGGTAAGAGATTCCAATTCACTTCTTTAAGTACTGTGATAGCAGCCTACACAGTTACTAGAAGCGCAGTGGAGAGCATAAAAAAATGGGCTCCTGGAGCATTTAACCCAGCAGATACTTGAGTCCTCCATCAGAGTACTCCAGTTTGATTCTTGGCTCTGGGAATGCAGACCTTCATGCCAACAGAGACCCTGGGAGGCAGTGATGATGGCTCAAGTAATTGAGTTCTTAATTGAGTAATTAATTCATGCATTAAAATCCTGGCTCTTGGCTCCTACCCCAGCCAGCATTGGCTATTATGGGCATTTGGAGAATGAACCAAAGGATGAGAACTCTCTCCCCCTCACTTCTGTCTCTCAAACAAATAAAGAAAATCTTAAAAAAAAAACATGGGCTCCTGTGCCTAGGACTGAGAACAAGAGAGAGTAAGCTTCCTGGAGGGAGATAAACCAGAGCAGAGTCTGAAAATGTGCTAGTCCAGGAAAGCATGATAGGCAGAACAACCTTTGAGCAACAGCAAGTGTTTGTGGTAGTGTGCTCAAGACTGTGAGTGATACAGCTGAGAGTTATGGGAATCCACTGTTTATTCTCGTATCATCCCCAAACCACAACAGAATTTTGAGTTACAACGCAGTAACTATGGTGAGAATCCCAAGACATAGAGGAGGAGACTTGGGATGGGAATGGGGAATGTGCAGAATGAATCTGGAAATTCCCTCATGGTTCAGGATGAAGACACATTGATGGCCATTTGTATAGCACGAGAGTTACTGTGGTTCAGCATAAAGGAAGTCAGACTTGTAGAAGTAGATGGTATTGGGGGAATATGAGGAGAAGCCTCATAGTCAGATTTGCAGAAGGAGATGGGAGAGAGGACACCAGAAGATTGAGAAACTACATAATGAAGCCCTGATTTAAAGCTTGGGTTTTCATCTTGTAGGCAGTGGGGAGTCACTGAGGGTTTTGAGTAGAAAGAGACATGGTCATATTTTTTCTGTTAAATTACAGCTCAAAAACTGGCTAAAACCAAAATTCAGCTGTTTTTGGTTTTGCCTGCTCAACCAAAATTCAGCTGTTTTTGGTTTTGCCTGCTCAAGGGTCAAAGTTTTTTCCTGGGTATTGATTTATTTACTGTTACCAAGATTTCAAATGCACTAAAATATGCTCTAAAGAAAGAATATACTAGAAAAAAAATGTGGAGGAAATTCCTAGGCAGCTGAATAGGGAAAAGATGAGCTGATTTTGACCAGGGGAAAATAGCAGAAGAAAAGTGGAGGAAGTGCATTCCCAGGGGGAGAGTGAAAATCCTACAGAAAGAAGAGGAACACTATGGAGCAGTGCAGAAAGTGCCGAGGCAGAGAAGCAAGAAGGGACACCACCCATGAATCATGTAACCAGAGGCTGGAGGAGAAGCCAACTTCTGAGATCAAGGTGAGAGCAGACTGTGGAAGAACCTTGCCGACTGCATTGACTTTGAGTCTGGTCTGCTGCCCTAACTGGGGGCAGGTTACCCACCTAATCCAGTGAAGGAAAAACACGTTTCTTTCTCCCCATCCCCCTACAAGGGCACCTAGTACTCTGTGCAGAGAAGGTGCCATATTGACACCAGCAGAGGTTATAGTGGCTCTCTCTCACATATGTGCAGGGGATTTTTATCAGAGGGAAAGATCCGTGTTCCCCACTGACTTTGAGCAGGGATGGGAGGGTTGGCAGGGACTGGGTACCCACTTAGGACTGTCAGGACTCTCAATCTTATCATAGGCTCTGGGGCTCAAACTACCAATGTGGACCAACCATAGGCAGTTCGTTCTGGGAAGTCTCTGCTCTCTCTCTGGATCAGGGAGGCATGTGAGGCTGAGAGTGGATCCTCTACCCCATGACTGTAGAAGACTTGCCTGCTGTGACTGGGAATTATGTAACTGCACAATAGAGCGTGGAGTGTAGCTGGGTCTCTGGGCAATCACTGTGGCTGGTGTCAGAGGTTCAGAGCTCCCTGACCACCTAGAGTGGGTCATTGTGGAGAGTTCTGTGCTCACACTGAGAACTACACAAATTTCTGCAGAGCATGTGCTTGCATGGGTGGCAGTTTTACCCTTTGTGGGCTAAAACAAGGGACTGATCGGAAGAAAAGAAATGAGGTTGTGATTATGCCAACAGTTATGCTCGTACCTGCTGACATTTGAGAAGATCTACCATGCCTAACTTGGGTGTCTCCCTGGATTCTCGCCCTAACCTTGATCACTAACCAGAGCTCCCTGGTCCCACCCAGCATACGAATCTGGATATCCATGGGAGGAACAGATGTTCCACCACACCACAGAGGGGTAGTTCAAAGATAAAAGCCAACGGAGGAGAAAACCAAAAAGTGGTTCCACAAATCACTAAAAATAAACACAGAAATGCAGGAAACAAGAACAAGGATGACAACATGACTCCCCAAAAGGAACACAGCACCACTTCAATATTAGAATGTGAAGACGAAGAAATTGACAAAATACCTGAAAAAGAATTCAAAAGAATGATCATAAAATTATTCAGAAACACAGGAAACAAATTCATGAGATAAAGAAATCCATACACAGTATGTATGAAAAATTTTCCAGAGAGATTGAGGTAATGAAGAGAAATCAAACTGAAATATTAGAAATGAAGAATTCAGTATGTCAAGTAGAAAATACAGTGGAAAGCCTCAACAACAGACTTGGTGAGGCAGAAGAAAGAATATCTGAGCTAGAAGACAAATCCTTGGAAATATCACAAACCAAAAAAAAAAAAAATAGAAAAACTGAAAATAGTGTTTGAGACTTAGAAGATACTATCAAGTGACCAAACATTTGACTTTGAGTCTTAGCAGTTTCTGAAAGCATGAAACAGAGAATTGATTAGATGGCCTATTGAGTGAAATAATAACAGAAAATTTCCCTAAATTAGAGAAACAAAGGGGCATCCAAGTACAGGAAGTACATAGAACTCCATATAGACACAATCAGAAAAGATCTTCACTGTGACACATTATAGTCAAGTTTTCAAAAGTAAAACATAAAGATTCTAAAATGTGCACAAGGCAAACCCCATATTACCTTCAGAACATCCCCAATTAGACTAACAGCTGATTTCTCATCAGAAACCCCATAGGCTAGGAGAGAATGGAGAGACATAGTCCAAGTCCTAAAAGAAAGAAACTGTCAACCCAGAATACTGTACCCAGTAAAGCTGTCATTTATAAATGAAAGTCAAATAAAGACCTTCCATAACAAACAGAAATTGAAAGAATTTATTGCCACTTGTCCAGCCTTAAAAAGATTCTTAAGAGTGTGCTACTCACAGAAACACAGAAAGATAGTCACCATTATGAAAGAATGTGAAGGCAGAAAATTTCCTAGTAAAAGTATAAAGGAAATCCAAAGCAAACAGCAGGAATACTTATGGAATAATGGCAAAGCTAAGTTGTTACTATCAATAGTAACCTCGAGTGTAAATGGCCTCAACTCTCCAGTTAAAAGATACAGATTTGCTGAGAGGATTGAAAAACAAGAACCATCTATTAGCTGCACAAGAAGCACACCTCACAACAGATACATGCAGACTGAAAGTGAAAGTTTGGAAAAAGAATAGTCCATGATAATGCAAAGCAAAAATAAGTAGGTGTAGCCATCCTAATGTGAAACAAAATAGGCTTTAACAAAAACTGTTAATAGAGACAGAGAAGGGCATTATTAATTAAGGGATCAATTCAACAGTGCAAAATGTTACTATAATAAATGTATTTGCACCCAATGCCACGTCACCTAGCTATTTAAAATGAATGTTAGGGGCTGGCACTATGGTGTAGCAGGTAAAGCTGCTGCCTGTAGTGCCTGCATCCCATATGGGCACCGGTTTGAGTCCCAGCTGCTCCACTTCCATTCCAGCCCTCTGCTATGACCTGGGAAAGCATAGAAGATGGCCCAAGTCCTTGGGCCCCTAAACCCACGTGGGAAACCCAGAAGCAGCTCCTGGCTCCTGGCTTCGGATCAGCGCAGCTCCAGCCATTGCAGCCATTTGGGGAGTGAACCAGCAGATGGAAGTTTCATTCTCTCTCTTTCTCTCTCTCTCTCTGGTCTGCCTCTCTGTATCTCTGCCTTTCAAATAAATAAATATTTTTAAAAAATGAATGTTAATGAAACTAAAGGGAGACATAGACTCCCATTCAATAGTAATGAATGACTTCAACAAACTCCACTTTCACCAAACTCCACTTTCACCAACAGACAGATCAACTAGACAGAAAATCAATAGAGAAGCAACAGAGCTAATCTACACTATTGACCAAATGGATCTAACTGATAGCTACAGAAACTTTCATACTACAGTTATAGAATACACATTGTTTTCATTAGTGCATGGAACTTTCTCTACGATAGACAATATGCTAGGCCATAAAGCAAGTCTCAGCAAATTCAAAAAAATTGAAATCACACCATGCATCTTTTTTTAAAGATTTATTTATTTATTTGAAAGTCAGAGTTACACAGAGAGAGGAGAGACAGAGAGAGAGGGAGAGGTCTTCCATCTGATGGTTCACTCCCCAGTTGGCTGCAATGGCTGGAGCTGCGCTGATCCAAAGCCAGGAGCCTCTTCTGGGTCTCCCACATGGGTGCAAGGGCCCAAGGACTTGGGCCATCTTCTACTGCTTTCCCTGGCCATAGCAGAGAGCTGGATCGGAAGTGGAGCAGCCAGGTCTTGAACCAGCGCCCATATGGGATGCCGGTGCTTCAGGCCAGGGCATTAACCTGCTGTGCCACAGCACTGGCCCCTTCACCATGCATCTATTTTGACTACAATGAAATGAAGCTGGAAATTAACAAGAATCTCTAGAAAATATGCCAGTACATGGAGACTGAAAAACATACTTCTGAATGAACAGAGGATGAAAAGGAAAATTTTTAAAAATCCTGGAAATGAGTGAAGATGACAGTACAATATATCAAAAATTATAGGATACAGCAAAAACAGTGTTAAGAGGGAAGTTTATAGCAATTAGTGCCTACATCAAGAAATTTGAAAAGCATAAAATAAAAAGCTATCCATGAATCTCAAGGATCTACAAAGTAAAACAACAAACCAAACCCAAAATGAGTAGGAGGGAAGAAATAATAAAAATTAAAGAAGAAGTCAACAATATTGAATGCCAGCAAATTATACAGCAGATCAGTGAAATGAATAACTGGTTTTTTGAAAAAAAAAATAAAATTGATGCACCATTGGCCCAATTAACCAACAAAAGAGAGAGAAGACCCAAATCAATAAAATCAGAAATGAAAATGTACATGTAACAGAAGATATTGCAGCAATAAAAAGAATAATCAGGAATTACTACAAAGAGCTATATGCCAACAATTTTTAAATCTAGAAGAAATTGGCCGGCGCCGCGGCTCACTAGGCTAATCCTCTGCCTTGCGGTGCCGGCACACCGGGTTCTAGTCCCGGTTGGGGCGCCAGATTCTGTCCCGGTTGCCCCTCTTCCAGGCCAGCTCTCTGCTGTGGCCAGGGAGTGCAGTGGAGGATGGCCCAGGTGCTTGGGCCCTGCACCCCATGGGAGACCAGGAAAAGCAGCTGGCTCCTGGCTCCTGCCATCGGATCAGTGCGGTGCCGGCCGCGGCGGCCATTGGAGGGTGAACCAACGGCAAAGGAAGACCTTTCTCTCTGTCTCTCTCTCTCACTGTCCACTCTGCCTGTCAAAAAATAAAAAAATAAAAAAAAAATCTAGAAGAAATGGTTAGATACCTGGAGACATGCAATCTACCAAAATTGAGTCATGAAGACTTAGAAAACCTAAATATACCAGTAGCCAATTTGGAGATTGAATCAGTAATAGAGTCTCCCAACAAAGCCCAGGACTGGATGGCTTCATTGATGACTTCTACCACACTTTTAAAGAAGAACTAATTCAAATTCTTCTCAAGCTATCCAAGGTAATTGAAAGGGAGAGACTCCTCCTAAACTTCTCTGAGGGCGGCATCACCTTAATTCCTAAACCAGAAGATACAACAGAGAAAGGGAACTATATACCCCAATATACCTGATGAACATATGTGCAAAATCCTCAACAAAATGCTAGCTAGTCGATTCCAACAGCACATCAGAAAGATCATTCACCTGGAGTAAGTGGCATTCATCCTTGGTATGCAGGGATGGTACAACATATGCAAATCAGTAAATGTGATATATCACAGTGATAAATTGAAGAATAAAGCCCATTTGAATATCTTAATAGATGCAGAGAAGGAATTTGATAAACTACAACATCTTTTTTTTAAAAAAAGATTTTATTTATATGAAAGACAGAGTTACAGAGAGAGGTAGAGACAGAGGGAGGGGTCTTCCATCTTCTGGTTCACTCCCAGATGGCTGCAATGGCTGGAGCTATGCCAATCCAAAGCCGGGAGCCAGGAACTTCTTCCAGGTCTCCCACATGGGTTCAGGGGCCCAAGAACTTGGGCCATCTTCCACTGCTATCTCAGGCCATATCAGAGAGCTGGATCGGAAGAGAAGTAGCCAGGACTAGAACCGGCACCCATATGAGATGCCAGCATTTCATGCCAGGGCTGTAACCACTGCGCCACAGCGCTGGCCCCTACAATATCTTATCATGATGAAAACTTTAAGCAAATTGGGTATAGAAAGAACGTTTCTCACCACAATCAAGGCAATATATGACTAAACCATAGCCAGCATCATATTGAATGGGGAAAAGTTGGAACTATTTCTACTAAAATCTGGAGCCAGAAAAGGATGCCCACTTTCTCCATTGGTATTCAATATAGTTTTGGAAATTTTATCCAGAGCCATTAGGCAAGAGAAAGAATCAAAGAAATGCAAATTTGGAAGGAGGAAGTTAAACTATCCCTATTTGCAGATTACATGATTCTAAATATAGGGGATCCAAAAAAACTCCACTGAGATACTCTTGGACCTCATAAAAGAGTTTGGTAAAGTGGCAGGATATAAAGTCAACAGAGAAAAATCAGTAGCCTGGGCAGCGCTGTGGTGCAGTGGTTAAAGCCCTGGCCTGAAGTGCCGGCATACCATATGGGCGCTGGTTCTAGTCCCGGCTGCTCCACTTCCCGTCCAGCTCTCTGCTATGGCCTGGGAGTCCTTGGGCCCCTGCACCCACATGGGAGTCCCAGAGGAGGCTCCTGGCTTCGGATCAGCACAGCTCTGGCCGTTGCAGCCATCTGGGGAGTGAAACAACAGATGGGAGACCTCTCTCTCTGTCTCTACATCTCTCTGTGACTCTCTTTCAAATACATATTTTTTTTTTTAAAAATAATCTGCATCAGCAGATCTTAAAAAAAAAAAAACAGTAGCCTTTACAAACACAGAAAATGCCATGACTGAGAAAGAACTTGTAAGATCAGTCCAATTTACAATAGCTACAAAAAAAATTAAATGCCTTGGAATAAATTTAACCAAGAATGTGAAAGATCTCTACAGTGAATATTACAAAACATTAAAGGATGAATTAGAAGAAGACATAAAAAATGGAAAAATACTCTGTGTTATTGGATTGTGAGAATTAATATAATCAAAATGTGCATACTACCAAAGGCAATTTGCAGATTCATTGCGATCACAATCAAAATATCAATGACATTCTTAGATGTAGAAAAATCAATGCTAAAATTCATATGGCCTACTACAGGGCAGTTATAATCAAGCCAGGATGGTACTGGCACAAAAATAGACATGTAGACCATTGGAACAGTATTCTGTTCCATTAATTATTTGAAAGAGAGAGAGAGAGAGAGAGAGAGAGAATCTCATTTGTTGATTCACTCCCCAAATTCTTACAACAGCCAAGGCTAGGCCAAGTTGAAACCAGTAGCCAAGAACCCCATTTGTGTTTCCTGCATAGGTGGCAAGAAACCAACCACTTGAGCCATTACTTTGTTGCCTCCCTGGGTGCACTAAAGAGGAAACTGGATCAGAAACAGAGGTAGAACTCTAACCCAGGCACTCCAATATGGAATGCTGCTTAACCCAGTGAACCACAATGTCCACCCCTTCTTTATTTTTGATACTTAATTTATTTCTTAATAAGTGTGTTTATGTGGTTACTGTTTTCTGTGATAAAATGACACATACAATTATTGTAAATAGATGATTATATTATATTCTAGAGGATATTTATACTAATTAATTTACTATTTATATATTATACTGTATTTTTACTCTTTCAAACAATGTTTTGTCATCCTTTCAATCATTTTTTTTGTATATCATCATGCATTTTCCTATTGACAAATTCCTAGAGGTGGAATTTCTGGATCAATATTCATAAACATTTTAAAAGGTTTATTTTATTTATTTGAAAGGCAGAATGACACAGAATGAAAGAGACCTTCCATATGCAGATTAACTCTCTAAATGGCCACAATGGCCAGGACTAAGCCAGGTATAGCCAGAAACGAACTCTGAGTCTCCCACATTTGTGGCATATGCTTAAGCTAGCCTCCAGTGCTGTCCCAGACACATTAGTAGGGAGTTGGATCAGAAGTGCAGCAGCCTAGACTTGAACAGGCACTCTGATATGGGATGCTGATGTAGCACCTGTAGCCTAACCTGTAGCACCACAACACTAGCCCCAGTTGTAAACATTTGTAAGATTTGGTATTCATCCCCTAAAGCACAGGCAACAAAAGCAGCACTAAATAATAAATGGGACTGTATCCAACTCAGAAGATTTTTACCCAGCAAAGGAAATGATCAATAAAGTGAAGAGACATCCAACAGAATAGGAAAATATATTGCAAATCACCTATCCAACAATGGACTAATATCCTGAATATATCAGCTACTTAAACTCAACAAGGGGTCGGCACCATGGCCGGTTCTAGTCTCCGATGCTCCTCCTTCAATCCAGCTCTCTGCTATGCCCTGGGAAGGTAGTGGAGGATGGCCCAAGTGCTTGGGCCCCTGCACCCACATGGGAGACCCAGAAGAAGCTCCTGGCTCTTGGCTTCCGATCAGCGCAGCTCTGGCTGTTGTGGCCATTTGGGGAGTGAATCAACAGAAGGAAGACCTTTCTCTGTGTCTTTCCCTCTCACTGTCTGTAAGTCTGCCTCTCAAGTAGATAAATAAAATCTTTAAAAAAAAAAAACTCAACAATAAAAAAAATCAATCCAATTGAGACATGGACAAAGGGCTTCAAAAGCCCTTTCTCAAAAGAAAAAATATGAATGGCCAACAAATGTATGAAAAAATGCTTAACAATACTAACCTTCAGGGAAATGCAAATCAAAAGCACACAGATATCACCTCAGCCCTGTTAGAATGGCTAAAATCCAAAACACAAAGAGTAACAAATGCTGGTGAGGATGTGGACCAAGGGGAACACTTATACACTGTTGGTGGGAATGTAAATTAGTGCAGCCACTGTGGAAAAAAACAGTGCATAGATTTCTTAAAAAAAATCTAGAAATAGACTTGCCATATGATCCAGCCATCCCATTAGTAAGTCAAAACCCAAAAGACTTGAACAAAATGAATCAGAGTTATCTGCACCACTGTATCTATAATAGCACTATTCACAACAACCAGAAATTTGGAATCAACCTAGGTGTCCATCAGATGAATGGATAAGGAAAATATGGTGTAATATTCCATTTGTAGCAAAATGGACACAACTGGAGGATATAATGTTGAGTGAAATAGCCAGACCCAGAGATACAAATACTACATGTTCTCCCTTATATGTGGGAGCTAGAAGTTTAAAAACCAATAAGAGATGATATGATTCTTTATTTAGGGGACCCAAAGAACTCTACTAAGAGATTATTGGAACTCATAGAAGATTTTGGCAAAGTAGCAGGGTATAAAATCAGTGCACAAAAATCAGCAGCCTTTGTATACACAGGCAATGCCACGGCTGAGGAAGAACTTCTAAGATCAATCCCATTCACAACAGCTACAAAAACAATCAAATACCTTGGAATAAATTTAACCAAGGACGTTAAGGATCTCTACGATGAAAATTACAAAACCTTAAAAAAAGAAATAGAAGAGGATACCAAGAAATGGAAAAATCTTCCATGCTCATGGATTGGAAGAATCAATATCATCAAAATGTCCATTCTCCCAAAAGCAATTTATACATTCAATGCAATACCAATCAAGATACCGAAGACCTTCTTCTCAGATCTGGAAAAAATGATGCTGAAATTCATATGGAGACACAGGAGACCTCAAATAGCAAAAGCAATCTTGTACAACAACAACAAAAAAAAAGCTGGAGGCATCACAATACCAGATTTCGGGACATACTACAGGGCAGTTGTAATCAAAACAGCATGGTACTGGTACAGAAACAGATGGATAGAACAAATGGAACAGAATAGAAACACCAGAAATCAATCCAAACATCTACAGCCAACTCATATTTGATCAAGGATCCAAAAACCAATTCCTGGAGCAAGGACAGTCTATTCAATAAATGGTGCTGGGAAAATTGGATTTCCATGTGCAGAATCATGAAGCAAGACCCCTACCTTTCACCTTACACAAAAATTCACTCAACATGGATTAAAGACTTAAATCTACGACCTGACACAATCAAATTATTAGAGAGCATTGGAAAAACCCTGCAAGATATAGGTACCGGCAATGACTTCTTGGAAAACACCCCAGAAGCACAGGCAGTCAAAGCCAAAATTAACATTTGGGATTGCATCAACTTGAGAAGTTTCTGTACTGCAAAAGAAACAGTCAGGAAAGTGAAGAGGCAACCAGCAGAATGGGAAAATATATTTGCAAACCATGCAACAGATAAAGGGTTGATAACCAGAATCTACAAAGAGATCAAGAAACTCCACAAGATCAAAACAAACAACCCACTTAAAAGATGGGCCAAGGACCTCAATAGACATTTTTCCAAAGAGGAAATCCAAATGGCCAACAGACACATGAAAACATGTTCAAGACCACTAGCAATCAGGGAAATGCAAATCAAAACCACAATGAGGTTTCACCTCACCTTGGTTAGAATGGCTCACATTCAGAAATCTACCAACAATAGATTCTGGAGAGGATGTGGGGGAAAAGGGACACTAACCCACTGTTGGTGGGAATGCAAACTGGTAAAGCCACTATGGAAGTCAGTCTGGAGATTCCTCAGAAACCTGAATATAACCCTACCATTCAACCCAGCCATCCCACTCCTTGGAATTTACCCAAAGGAAATGAAATTGGCAAACAAACAAGCTGTCTGCACATTAATGTTTATTGCAGCTCAATTCACAATAGCTAAGACCTGGAACCAACCCAAATGCCCATCAACAGTAGACTGGATAAAGAAATTATGGGACATGCACTCTATACAATACTATACAGCAGTCAAAAACAACAAAACCCGGTCATTTGCAACAAGATGGAGGAATTTGGAAAACATCATGCTGAGTGAATTAAGCCAGTCCCAAAGGGACAAATATCATATGTTCTCCCTGATCAGCGACAACTAACTGAGCACCAAAGGGGAAACCCGATGAAGTGAAATGGACATTATGAGAAACAGTGACTTGATCAGCTCTTGTCCTGACGGTTGATATACAATGTAATACTTCATCCATTTTAGTATTTTTTTGTTCTAGTACCATTGGTTGAACTCTGTAGTTAACACACAATTATTCTTAGGTGTTTAAATTTTAACTGAAAAGTGATCCCTGTTAGGAATTTGGAAAACATTATGCTGAGTGAAATAAGCCAATCCCAAAGGGACAAATACCACTTGTTCTTCCTGATAGGTGACAACTAACTGAGCACCAAAAAGGAAACCTGTTAAAGTGAAATGAACACTAGGAGAAAGGGTGACTTGATCAGCCCTCACCCGGACTGTTGATGAGCAACTTAATATGTTATCCCTGTTAGTATTTTTTTTTGTTTGTTCTACTTAATACTTTTTGTTGAATACTGTAATCAATACACCATTATTCTTAAGTGCTGAAACCTAACTGAAAAGTGATTGCTGTTAAATATAAGAGTGGGAATAAGAGAGGGAAGAGATGTGCAATTCGGGACATGCTCAAGCTGACTTACCTCAAATGGTAGAGTTAGAAACATACCAGGGGATTCCAATTCAATCCCATCAAGGTGGCACGTACCAATGCCATCTCACTAGTCCCAGTGATCAATTTCTGTTCACAATTGATCATAATGATAGGACTAAGAACCAAAGGGATCACATAAACAAGAATAGTGTCTGCAAATACTAGCTGATAGAATAAAAAAGGGAGAGAACGATCCAACATGGGAAGTGAGATACACAGCAGACCCATAGAATGGCAGATGTCCTGAACAACACCTGGGCCTCAGAATCAGCCCTTAAGGCATGCGGATCCGGCTGAAAAGCCAAGACACTCTGGGAAAAAAAAAAAACCCTAAATGGAAGATCTCTGAGAGTGAGATCCCAGTGGAAAGAACGGGTCATCAAAGAAGGAGGTACCTTTCTCTGAAGGGAGGAGAGAACTTCCACTTTGACCTTGTCTAAATATGATCAGAGTCGGTGAACTCAGGGGGCTTCCATAGCCTTGGCAGCTCATGACAAGAGCCTAGGTTGATTACTGAGGCCATAAACAAGAGTGTCAATTTGTTAAGTCAACAACAGGAGTCACTGTGCACTTACTCTTCATATAGGCTCTCTGTCCTTAGTGTGCTGTACATTGAGATTTAATGCTATAACTAGTACTCAAACAGTATTTTTCACTTTATGTTTCTGTGTGGGAGCAAACTGTTGAAATCTTTACTTAATGTATGCTAAACTGATCATCTGTATATAAAGAGAATAGAAAATGAATCATGATGTGAATGGAATGGGAGAGGGAGTGGGTAAGGGGAGGGTTGCAGGTGGAAGGGACGTTATTGGGGGGAAGCCATTGTAATCCATAAGCTGTACTTTGGAAATTTATATTCATTAAATAAAAGTTAAAAAAAAACCAATAAGAGAAAGGAAAGAAATATGTATACCAACATTGCTGAAAATATAGTTTTGTAAAGCTTTGATTTATGTCTTTGACAAACCAATGGTTAAGAATGTTATACTCTAGTTTTAATGATCTGTAATTACTTTCACATTTACTGTACATGGGTGAAATGTTCATTTTTCATTCAATTATTTTTTATAGTTGTTGTTTGTATTTCCACTGAACTGGGATCTTTTTGCTTTTCACTTGTTAAACTTCTTATTTGGTGAGGTACTAAGCCTTTTTATTGAAAATTTAAAATATGTTATCTCAAAAACTAAAAAGAAGAGAGAATGGAAGAGGTAGGGGAGAAGAGGAAGAGAAGGAGGAGGGGGATTTCATTATGGTCTTAGAATTGTATCAACATAATTAAAAATGAAGCTTAATGAAGAATGGGATGGGAGAGGGAGTAGGAGATGGGATGGTTTGTGGGTGGGAGAGTGGTTATGGGGAGAAAAAACTGCTATAATCTAAAAGTTGTACTTTCAAAATTTATATTTACTAAAAAAATTTTTCTAAAAAAAAGAATTGTATCTACAAATCACATTGAATCTGTTAAAACTAATAAAAATTTAAAAATGAAAAATTATAAATTTTATTAAAAAAGATTTGCTATTCATTGCTACAAAGCTGGATCATTTATGTTTTACCAGTGATACATAAAAGCACCAGTTTCCCTGTATTTGGTAGTACTTAAATTCACTAGCCCTTATCATTAAATTTTTATGGCCTTTTTCTAAGTTAAAGCACTTTATCACATTGTTTCTGTTTTTAAGTATTTTATTTATTTTTAAAAATA
The DNA here is from genome assembly GCF_964237555.1 of Oryctolagus cuniculus. Lineage (NCBI taxonomy): Eukaryota > Metazoa > Chordata > Mammalia > Lagomorpha > Leporidae > Oryctolagus > Oryctolagus cuniculus. The sequence continues at coordinate 34,855,163 of NC_091432.1, forward strand.
TTTCAAATAATATAGAAAAGTACAAAAAGATTTCAATGAGCACACATGGATTTAACATTTTATAACATGTTGCTATATTCACTTTGTATAAATATTACGTGTATACACACACACTTTTTCTTGAAAGCAAGGATGGATAATATCAAATAGTGTGGGATTCATTGCAAAGAGTTTAAGTAAGGGGGAAATGGTATATTATTATGTAAGAAGTATAATTCTATGAAGACAATATTTTAAAATCTGTATTTCAAATAATATGGCATATGTATGGGTATATATGTATACATACATTTGTATAAACAGTTCAACACATGAGAGGAAACATGGAATTTGTCTTTATGTGTCTGTCTTATATCATTTAGTATAATCCTCTCCATCCATTTCATTGCAATTGTCAGGATTCTATTCTCTTTTTAATGGCTGAGTAATATTCCACTTTGTATGTATACCACATTTTCTTCATACAGTCATCCATTGATAGGCATCTAGATTGATTTCATACCTTTGTCACTGTGTATTATTTTATGCTGAATTACCTATATTAATGTTAATTGAACTTTTTTGTATATGTTTTCTTTTGCCATTTGTATTTTTCGTTATTTTTTCATTCATTTGTTTTGTTTTGATTTCCTTGTTATTTATCTTTTTATTAACTGATCATATCATTTAAGAATGTTCTGCACATATTAAGTCTATTAGCTTACTGTCACATTGCAAATATTTTCTCAGTAAACTGTGGCTTTTCAATTTTACTAAAGTTCCTTTATGAAGTATAGTTTTGACCTTTCATTTAGTTGAAACTATCTGTGTTAAAGTCATTTTCCTTTTAGACTTTATGAATTCACTTATGTCCTAAAAATTTTATTGTTATATTGAAATCTTTAATGTACCAAAAGTATATGAAGTAAAAAATGGCTGCATTATTTTTCTCAAGTGTTATTTAATTGTCCATTCTACTATGACTTATTTCATAATTCACCATTTCCTAATGACTTCAGATTTGGACTGCAATTCCTAATCTGAACTGCCTACAGCCACATGTATTTGGGAACTTAGAATTTTTTAGATTTAGATTTTAGAGAAGTAATACAAGTATAGCACAAAAATCAAGTATTGCATAACTACCTCAGTGGAGTTGGAAAATTCTCTGTAATAATGCATCTTGATATTTTTGGAGTGAAACACTCACACTAAGTGGAACAACAAAGTTTCAGAACTTTTAGGATTTTATTGTGGCTAAGGGATTGAAACCCTGTATCATATTTAATATAATATAATTAAAATATATTATTTATGTCTGTTTTTACTTAAATATATTAATATTATCAATTATTAACCGATAATAGTTCTTTCCTTTGGCTTAAGTTAAACCATTTTGGTGCACTTATTTTTTGTCTTTAATTTACATATTTAAAGCCAGAGCAATTGAGAGAGAGAGAGAGAGAGAGAGAGAGGGAGGGAGGCATCTCTCATGCACTGTTTTAATCCCCAAAAGACCACAACAGCCAGGTCTGGACTGGGCTAAAGTCAGGAGCCTGAAACTCCATCTGAGTCTCCCAAATTGGTAGCAGGAACAAGCACTTGGACCATCTTCTACTGCTTTCCCAGGCACATTAACAGGGAGTTAGATTGGAAGTGGAGCTACCTGAACTGGAACAAGCACTCTGCTATGTGATGCTGGGATGCTGACTTAGCACAATGCCAGCCCTGTGTTACACTTCTTTAATGAGTTTTATGTATTAATATTGGTTTACAGGTTTTTTTCCAAAACAGTATTATTTTTAGATATAGGATATTGCTTACAAAGTCCAACTGAGAATTAGTGATTAAAAGGTTAATATGGAGAAGCATAGCAGGCAGGATTAAATGATGCTGAGAGATGGACTGAGTTTTTCCCCTGTGGATGGATACTGAGTGACTTTTGTACTTGCTCCTGAATAACTCTGAGAGATCCATCTTAATTCAGCTTGAAAATTGTTGATCTCTCAACACATTTGTGAGAGTATATCTGTCTAGACAGCTCTGTGTTGCTCTCACATTAACAGTTTCCATTAGCATATTAAAAGCTCTTAGGTGTCATGCCATTAAAAAAATCCATTTCCCTTGGTTTAACCTAGCATGTAACAAAATTTCTTGACCACAGGATCCCTATCATGTAATGCCTAGCACATAGTTTAAGAAACAAGTTGTGTAATGAAATATAAAGCATTTAGAGTCTGAGGATTCTTGCCCATCACTACTCCATCACTGCTGTTTACTGAAAGTCTCCTACCTATCTGCTATGGCTGTATTTACTGAGGATATAAAATAAACATAAGATATAGTACTTTAACTCAGGGACTGACAAAAGATAAACAGGAAAGACTGACTGCTGAACTTCAATTTTCAATGGGTTGTTAGCCTCCTGAATGAATGGATGGCATCTGATTGATACTTGAATTTATATTATCAAGGCCAGTATAGTGCATGGTTGGTATCAACATTGGCATTCAGCAAATACAGTGGATAAATGAATGAAATAAAGGAGGAATGGAGGGGCTACAGGATATGGCAGTGTATTTTGGCTCATATATTCATGTTTTGAGAGAACAGAGCCAGAGTAGACATCATGGATGAGGTAGAACCAAAGTTGGGCTACAAAGGATTGAAGGGGCATGGCTGTATGGTGAAGAGAGTTGAGCAAATACCAAATGGGCAGAGTATCAGGAGAAATAGTGATAAAATGTGTACGTTAAAGACCATTTTGAAGAGATCTTTACAGGACATAAATTGGAAATGGGTTTATTGTGTATAATATGTAAGACACAAGGTACATCATGTCCAGCATAACCCACAGATACTCATCTCTAAGGGTAGTGACCTATTTGATTTATTCCTTCTGTAGCACAAAATCCTAACTGCAATTCTCAAAGAGTCTTCTGATCCAGGTAGCTACTTTTCCAGGTGAGAGATGTACAGAAAAAAATGTGGTTCTTCACTTTGTGTAGTGGAAAATGAGCATGGGAAAAGGTGCAGGACTGGTCTTACTGGAGTGACACGGTGAGCAGGTGTAATGCAGAAAGGTCTGGCATGTGCACATGCTTCTCAGTTGAGTTCTGAAATTGTTTTGGTTAATTTCTGAATAACTTAAAATCTGTTATTTGATACCCTTGATTAATCTACTTAATTTAGTAATTGCCAGCTAATTAATTTACCCTAAAATATGCAGTGTGACTGCATTTGTCTTTTTTGTCATAAGCCCTTTTTTTGCCTTTGTTCCTTGACTCAGTCTATCAACAGACTTCCTCACATGTATACATGCCACTTGTAAACAAAATAAATACATGATACTGAGTTATTCTCTGATTTTTCTTGAGCTTACACCCACTGGATAGATGGAGGAATAGCAAAATATCTAAATCAGTTTAAAAATTAGTTTAATCTGATCATTTAAATTTAGGTCATTATTTCCCTTGGGTGGATTCTCCAGTACCATGTTGTTTTTTTGAGACAGAGTGAAGGTGTTGTGTGGCTTTCCTATCCTCAGGGCACAGGGCAGAAACTCCTGGTCTCGTGATGGCTCATTGGGATGTGCACATGGCCATGATGCAAGGGTGGCCTCTGCTCACCTGATTGCTGGGTACCATACTGGCCTGCAGTGTGTGAACTTATGGCCCATTCTTTGGGCTTTGGAACTTTTTAGTGGTGCTTCTTTTATTGTGTATATAGCTGTCTCTCACTTTTATTGTGTATCTAGCTGTCTCTCACTATACTAATACCCTGCGGCAAACTTTCCAGCCTGACTCCTAGCTACTTGCTTGTCCTAAGACACACAGAACACAAGGGTGGTTCAGAAGAGCTAAACTTCATGCCTCCTTCTGCCTGCCCCTGCTATGCCATCTTGTCAGTGTGGCTATATCCTCGGTTGTTGCAGGACAGCTTTCTCCCTGTGCCCGTATTGACGGGAGGGGAGCAGAAGTCCCCTCTCTGAGACCCTACGGAAGGGGCACTTAAGACTTTCTAGTCTGTCTTACCATCCTGCCTTCTTCTCTGGTATTTCTTCATGTACTTCCTCCAGGAAGGAAGAAGGTGGATTTTTCTTTTCTTTCCACATTGTATCTTCTTTATTGCTGACTACAGCAAAGACTAACAGCACTCAGAGTCATCACTCTTAACTTACAAGGGAAAACTTACCAGCTGAGTCTTTTTCTTTTTTGAGAGGGAGAGGGGGAGGGCAGAGGGAGAGAGGGGAGAGGAAACTATCTACGGGTTTACTCCCCAGATGCCCATAACAACCAAGACTGGGCCCAGCTGGAGCTGGGAGCCGGGAGCTGGGAACTCACTTTAGTTCTCCCATGTAGGTGGAAGGGATCCAACTACTCAATCACCTGCTGTCTCCCAAAGTCTGCATTAATAGGAAGCTGGAGTTAGGAGGCAGAGCCAGAATTAAAACCCAAGGTCTGATACGGGATGTAAGTATTAATGGGCACTTTTTCAGGCTGAGGTCAAAATAGAATTTAACAGGAGGGTAGGTGGCAGGTAGCACTGAGAACTCAAGGGAGGACCAAAGTAAGGGTTGTAGGAAGAGGGGACAGCTCCAGACATCCAGATCTGGAGGGCAGTCTCTTCAGAGCACTGTTAATGGGACAGATTTTCTCCAAACGTGTCTTTAGCCCTTCTTGATTATCTTTTAAGATTGATCTGGATGGAGTCAGAGACCATGCTTCGGCCAGTTTCTCCAAAATGGCACAGTGGTAGTAGAAGAAATGGAGATCAGTTTGAGAGGGCAAGCTGAGTTGAGTTTATGGCTTGTGGTGTTCCTAACTACGACAGAATGTCCAGGCTTAAACTTGTAACCTGGCTATTGGGTTAGGAATACCTCAGCCCTGCTTTCTCTTCATAATGTGGAAGGACTAAAATTTATGATTACTTAAAAAAAGGAATGAAAAGAGATTTTAAAAGCTTTAATTAAATGTTAAATACATTCAAGATAAAGTATCAGGGAGAGTTCTCTGTGTTATTTTAAAATGTTTGGAAATGATTATATTTTGGGTTATTGTTTATGAGAAAATATGATGGTTTCTTTTATAAATTGCCTTATAAAAAGCTGTCTTCAAGAACTTGTATGCTCTAGTAAAAATAGTGCTTTCCAAAGAATCAGCAAGGTTGGGAGAGGAATTCCTGACTCTGGCAGCCTGGGCTGTAGTAATCTTCACTACTGGTCAATATCTCAGAACTAATTCATGGCAGCTGCAGAATCCACAGCCTGTTATGAATTGCAAACTTCTTCTCCTTCCTTAAGATGACCAGTGAGAGTCTTGGATTTTTCATAGGAAAACTTAGGTGAGACTATGTTGATGGCAGTGGGGTCTAGATCAGGACTTAGTTATGGAGTCTCTTAAGACTGGAGCGGAATTAAGCATGTGTAACTTGAGTGGATGCGGCTGAGCCAATGCAGAGCTGAGAATTGAGTCCTCGGTTTTGCCCTCATTATTTGGCACATATGACTATCCCCCCACAACTTTTATTTGAATTCATACATAGATTGTGTGGATTAATGCTAACCATTTAGCTCTTGTTCCCCAGTGTGAAGCATCCCTTCAAGTCAGGTCCTTTCCTTACCTCTTTGGATCGGCTGTGCACTTTCCCTCAGCTTGTCCTTCATGGGGCAGCTGGTCTTGTATCCTCCCTCTCTCAAAGCCTCAACCATGTCAAGCCACTCCACTAGTATTACTGAGAACTAATTGTATCATGTAGTTAATTAATAATAATGAATTAATAGGTTATTACTAATTATTAACAATACCCAATATTACCACTTCCCTCTTCTTATTCAGCTGCCCCCTATCATTTATGTCTCTGTATCTCTGACCATTTCATGTACATATTGTATTTTGGGGTTATATTACTTATACCTTCTTTTATGAATTATGACCTCCTTCATGACATATATTTCTTAATTTTAGTTGCCTTGTCTCTTCTATCATATTGCACTTTGCTATTAATCTATTTGTATCTGGAAAATGTACGGTTTGTTGCATGTGGAAGCTTGTCATATTATTTTCTGCTGTGATTCTCTGAATTGTGAGGGAAATGGGATCAATTGTATTCAGTTCAGGTTCCCAATTCCCTCCTTACCAATGGCTATGACTTTATCTAATTAAGAGCTAGGCTTTTGTTTAGAGATTTCAGAGGAAACCATTTATTACAGAGATCCATTTATATTTTTTATCTACCCAAACTAATTATAAATCTGAAAACCTGGTCTCATGCATTTTCACAGCCCCTAGGCTGATTCTGAATAAATGATACACATTAAAGAAATATTGAAATTTACTATATAAGACTATAATATTTATATCATATGAATTTTGGATATAAATTACAAAGGATATTTAAAATAAATTTAAAGTCAAAGACAGTGGGAATTTATGTAAATATCACATGTTGAGCACATAAAATCATTCCTTAAAGAAATTCTATTCTAAGATATAATATTTTGATTATAATTTCATTTTTATGTTAAAAAAGCTGAATACAAGAAGCATATGAGTGCATGTGTATACACATGCACAAACACATCCTTTGAAAAGTTCCATTTGATAGTTCCAAGAATCAGCCTTACTGTTTATGGCAGGGACAGATAGCATTTATTTGACATGTTGACCTGTTCAGCAGTTTGATTTTGTACATTTGACCTTTTCAAACCACTGCCTGAATTTTGGAGTCATCTTTGTTGACAAGTAGAGCACCAAAAATAACAGCCTGATCCAGTTTAAAAAGGAGTAGACTCATTCATCATTTCATCCTTTACAAAGAATTTTTGTGTGGCCACTATGTATCACTTTCATGAATGTATTTCCAGATAAAAATTATTTAGATTGACAAAAGTCAGAAATTTTCATGGACATCCATGATACCAAATAGTGGTCCCCCCACTCTCTCAGCAGTTACCTCCTGTTCCCATAAATAAATGGCAGCCAGCAATGGCTAGAAACAAAGAGCGCTCTCCCAGCCCTGAATACAGTGACATTCATTCCGAGAGAAGCAGGGGCAGCTTTTTGAAAGCCGACTTCTTCAGCGCGACAATAACACACAATGAGTTATTGACTTGTTTATATACGGAGTTCTTTTCAGTAACTAACTCTGACTCCCACAGTCTGGACAAATGATTGATTTTGTGGTTAGAAAAAGAGAAAGCTCTCTTGCTAAACTCTGTAGTGCAAACTACTTCTTCCCCGTTTGTTCCGTAACTGAATAGGACCTTATTAAAATGCACTTTCCAAAAAAAAAAAAAAATACCTGCAGCTGGTCTTTATAACCATGTTTTGTATATATAAATAAGTAATTTGTCCCAGTCTTTTGTATGTTAACAGACCATTGGGAACCTTGTCAATATATATGAAGGCTGATTATCCTGTTGTTTATAACAAACTGTATTGCCTATATTGATCTGCATGTAAAATACACATAAAAATTATTAATAGATCCATATTTATGTGGTGAAAACTTCTGATACTTAATAGACTGAGGTTTCTTGTTGGATCAGGTTGATTTATTAAGGACATTATGCAGGATACATAGCATATATTGCACATTTGAATCATTGGCTGTTCTTTGTAATAGCGAGAACACTACATACAGAACCACAGTTGAGAACAGTGTGAGTTTGGTTGTTCTAATAGGTTTTCCCTTTTTAGCTAGTACCCATCTGGAATGTCAATATGCATTTGGTAGACAAAACATAGTAGTGTGTTTGAATGACTGTACCTTTTCTAAAGCTATTCGTAATTGAGCTCTAGAGTGATCGCTTTAGATATTTTCTCCCATAAAATAGATTTGGTTTTACTATCATGTTACAATTTTATATAATCTATGTATTTTTATGAACATACTTTTTTGAGAAGAGTTAAAGAAAGCTATGAACTGTTAATGACACTCATAAAATGAAATCACTGCTGCTCTGACCGTATTTCACCTGCAGGACATATTGAACCTATTTTTCTGTGTAGGATATTCATAGGAAGGCTTTTGACCCACCACATCTTTGGAGGAATTCCTCTAAATGAAGAACACTTTCAAATACAGTTATCAGGGCCATATGTTTTATGTAGAATTATGTTACTCAACCATGACTCCAGGCTTTACAAAGTGTATGAAACCTGACATCTTAGCATTAATAGTAAAATAATTAAGTAAAATGGATGTAACTTGAAAAGAAAAAAAAAACAATGAAAATAATTTCATTGGAATTTGTTGCTTCAGGTATACATTTGTGCGTTTTTTTCTCAGTTCCTAGACAGACTGTTTGAAGGGGATGTACTTCTTCTTTTCAGTACATTTAACAAAACCACTTCCTAAAGCACTTTTTTACAGTTCTTCTTAACGATTATGTTTATTGTTTCTTCTGTTTCTGCTACTGTTATTAAATAGACACTTAATTCTTCTATTCTGTTTCCCACTATTATTGAATGAGCTCAACTTTAACCCTATTTCAGATTGCCAATGCTGGTTATGTATTTTAAAAACTTAGCAGCGGCCGGCGCCATGGCTCACTAGGCTAATCCTCCGACTTGCGGCGCCGGCACACCAGGTTCTTGTCCTGGTTGCCCCTCTTCCAGGCCAGCTCTCTGCTGTGGCCAGGGAGTGCAGTGGAGGATGGCCCAAGTGTTTGGGCCCTGCACCCCATGGGAGACCAAGAGAAGTACCTGGCTCCTGGCTTCGGATCAGCGCAGTGCGCCGGCTGCAGCGTGCCCGCCGCAGCGGCCGTTGGAGGGTGAACCAACGGCAAAAAGGAAGACCTTTCTCTCTGTCTCTCTCTCTCACTGTCCACTCTGCCTGTCAAACAACAACAACAACAACAACAAAAACAAAAACAAAAAACCTTAGTAGCAAGATCCAACAAAAACATGGTGAATTAAGCCGTTTTATTTAGCTTGTTAGAATTTGATGTCCACAAAGAATGTTTGGGAGTATTTTTTCAGATTTAAAAGGGGAAACATAGGGACTAGTGTGTGGCACAGTGGATTAAGCCACAGCTTGAGAAGCTGGCATTCCTGTGGAGTTGCCATGTGAGTTCCAGGGTTCTGGCTTCTGACATTGGTCTGGCCCAGACCTGGCTGTTTTGATCATTTGTGGGAATGAACCAGCAGAATGGAACATTTCTGTCTCTTCTTCTCCCTGTCACCTTGCCTTTCAAATAAAATAAATAGTCTTTTAAAAAAGATAGAAATAAAAGGGGCAACATATATTTAGAACAAAATGACTTGATTTTTCCCTCTCCAACTTGGTTTGCTTTTGTTTTTTAATTTTTGAAGTTTCCCCCTTTAGTAAATGGAAAATCAACCACAGAATCTCAACCCCATTGAAGAGAAAAATCATTTTATAGTTTATTTTATTTATATTTTGTTTTAGATAAGAACAGCAAGTCAAGAGAATCTAGTTTTGTGTTGATGAAATAGGATGTTCTCATCAAAAGTGACAGAAGAGTCCTACTAATTTTTATCATGCGGTTTTTTGAGAGAAAGATGCTATTAGCACTGCATATTATTAATACCTTAGGGTGAAAATTCACTCTTAATTTGACTTTTTAACTTTCAGTAATTTTCTCTAAATGATTGCATTAAAATATATCTCTTTAGGGAAGGCTTTTCTATTTCCAGAAAAGACATTGTACATGAATCCTTATATTTGTTGATCATTTTTTTTCTTTCTACCTTAGTGGACTCCAATATTTGAGGCTAAGCATTTGATGCTTTTCAGTAATGGTGATATATTTTTCCCTCCACTATGTAAATGAGCATAGTACTTCTTTGAAAGTTGAATATTAGAATAAAGATGATTCTTTTTCTCAACTGTGATGCTTTCAAAGGTAAAGAATTCCTGCCTTTTAAAGAGTTACTTGGAAGCAGCTCCAAAAGTCATGGTCCTGGGGAACCTCATGAGAGTCTGGCCTACCTGCTGTGCTGTCGGTTTCATGGTTCTGTCTTCATGCTTCCCTTTAGGCAAGACCTGCTTTGAAAGTCTGTGCATTTGGAAATTAATTTTGTAAAAAATAGATGGCCTTGGTGAATATTCTCCAGTCACTGTCTTCTGTACTCATCTACTCCTGAGCTGAGAACTCCCCTGATAAAGAAATAACCAAGGAGACTTTAGGACAGTATGCTGTGCCATGGCTCACACGTAGACTTAAAAGTGTGGTAGTTGAGCTTGGTGTTTAAATTTTTATAGTATTATGTTCTGTGTATCACTTTTTCACAGAAACAAATATTCCCCAGGGCGAGCAATCCTAAGAACAATCTTACATGATGTTTTCTTAAAAAGATTTATTTATTTATTTCAAAGGCAGAGTTTCAGAGAGGGACAGGGAAAGGGAGGAGAAGAAGAAGAGAGAGGAACAGAGAGAGAGAGAGAGAGATCTTCCATTGGCTGGTTCTCTCCCCAAATGGTTGCAATAGCCAAGGCTGGGCCAGCCCAAAGAGGCCAGAAGATGGATCTGGGTCTCCCATGTGGGTGGTAGGGACCCAACACTTGGACCATCTTCTGCTGCTTTCCCACGTGCATTACTAGGGAGCTGAATGGGAAATGGGACAGCCAGGACTCAAACTGGCACTCATGTGAAATACTGGCATCATTGAAGGCAGTGGCTACAATACAGTGCTGGCTATGTGGCTATGTGTGATGATTTTTAAACATTCTTTATCAGTGAAGTGATTCTCAATCTAGGGCAGGGATTGACAAACCACTACAGGTTGACCAAATATGGCCTGCCACATATATATATTTTTTTAAACCTGTAAGGTTTTTTTTTTTTTTTTTTTTTTTTTTTTTTTTTTTTTTTGACAGGCAGAGTGGACAGTGAGAGAGAGACAGAGAGAAAGGTCTTCCTTTGCCATTGGTTCACCTTCCAATGGCCTCCGTGGCGAAGGCAGGAGCCAGGTACTTTTCCTGGTCTCCCATGGGGTTCAGGGCCCAAGGACTTGGACCATCCTCCACTGCACTTCCTGGCCACAGCAGAGGGCTGGCCTGGAAGAGGGGCAACCGGGACAGAATCCGGTGCCCCGACTGGGACTAGAACCTGGTGAGCCGGCGCCGCAAGGCAGAGGATTAGCCTAGTGAGCCGCGGCGCCGGCTTGCCACATATTTTTTTTTAAAGTTTTAATGAAGAGTAGTCATGGTCGTTTATTTACAGTTATCTATTTAATGTTACAATGACAGAGTTAAGAAATTACATCAGAGATTCTATGTCTCTTCCCGCACACGAAGGCTATCATATTTACTATCTGGTCCCTTGCAGAAACCTGTCAATTCCTTTTCTAGGTGATCATCTGAATCGCCTAAAGATTCCCGAGTCTCTCCCCTCTACCCAAATAGCATCTCTAATATATTAAGCTGTTTCACAGGTTTGATACTATTCTTCTATATGCACAGCTAGGGTCCAGCGCTATGGCGTAGTGGGCTAAGCCTCTGCCTGCAGTGCTGACATCCCATCTGGGCACCAGTTCATGTCCTGGCTGCTACTCTTCCAATCCAGTTCTCTGCTTATGGCCTGGGAAAGCAGTGGAAGATGGCCCAAGTGCCATCCACGTGGGAGACGTAAAAGAAACTCCTGGCTCCTAACTTCGGGTCAGCGCAGCTCCGGCTGTTGCAGCCATTTAGGAGTGAACCAGTGGATGGAAAAACTTTTCTCTCTATCTCTCCCTCTCTCTGTCTGTAACTCTGCCTCTCAAATAAATAAATAAATAAATAAAATATTTTTTTACAAAAATGAAATATATGCACAGTTATATTGAAAAGGCCATGTTGTGGAATTCCCACCCACCAATCCTTCAGGTGGGTATGAATTAAAGATTCATGTAAACCCAATCCTGATTTGCCAGGAGTACAATTGACAAAATCCATTTACAACAACATTCACAAACATTATTTACCTTGACTTTAATCCTCACAAACAAGATACAGTATGTGTCTGTTGGTTAACAATTGTTAAATATATCCATTTAGAACATTGTCTAAAGGTTCTTGTTCCATTTCTTCCCATTAATGTCAAACTTGGAGTGAATATTATTATAGGAGCTCAGCCTTTTTCTTTTGTTGAAAATAGCATTTTGTCTTTATAAGGATTATTTACAAAGAAATGTAGAATAGGCAATATCCACCTTTTTGTAACACAAAAAGTTTAGCAGTAATAAAAGAACTTTATCTGGCAGGTAGAAGTAACTCTGCAGGTATTTAGATACATAATTCTTTGTCATGAAATATTATAAATCATTTAGCACCCTTCTAAAATGTTTGAATCGACACTTTGTTTTATAGCCTTCACTTCTTATCATGACATGACAGGAGCCAATTTATTCCAAATGTACAACAATAGATTTTAAAAGAAATGGTCAACTTAGCTTCAAAAAAACCAAGTTGCTAAGTTCATTTTAATAAAATGCTTTTAGAAAGCACCCATAAATGTCTATAATCTGCATTTAAGGACATTTCTCCCCAGTAAACCATTGAGAAAACAATTTAAGTAATTTTTAAAAGGAGATGTGGAAAATTCAGAATGTGTTAAATGTTTTACATATAAAGTGGTGATGGGTACTAGGTTATAGCAAGATAGGAGTAAGATGCTCTGGGGTTTTACCGGATAGTAAGTTGAAGACATATGTTAATTTACTCTGTAGTTCTCTAAAAAATAAACTAGAATATATAATTTTGGGATGTCTTCACTATATAAAATGTTTAAAGCTTGTGAGGATAAATATATTTACCCCATTTGGACATTGCACAATATATACATATGTAAGGAAACATCACTTAATTCTCCATGAATAGGTACAATTTTAATATATTATTAATTTTTAAAATAAAAATGTTAAATTAAAAATATATAAAAGTAAACTTTCAATATATCAGACCTAAATGGGGGCTGGCATTGAGGCATATTTGGCTTAGCCTCTGGTGGTGGCACTGGCATCCCATATAGGCACCAGTTCTTGTCCCGGCTGCTCCTCTTCCAATTCAGCTCTCTGCTGATGGCCTGGGAAAACTGGAAGATGGCCCAGGTGCTTGGGCCTCTGTACCCACCTGGGAGACTGGAAGAAGGTTCTGGCTCCTAGGATAGAAGACCTTTCTCTTTCTCTCCCTCTCTCTCTAACTCTGCCTTTCAAATAAATAAAATCTTTTTTTAAAAAAACCTAAATAAAATTCATTTTTATGTAAGTATTGGCAAAATTAATAAATGCCAAGTCATTTTTATGATTATGGTGTTAGTTTGAATTGAATGTTGTGATTAGGTGTCAATAGGTACATATTTTCATGTTGCTTATATTTTTTTCTAGCTGAACCTGGCTATGAATGAACAGAAGGAGAAAATTACAGAAAAATTCATTCTTTCAATGTCAGCAAAGGAACACAAAAAGGCACAAGAAGAGGTAAGAATCTTGCTTTATAAACTGTATTAAAACACCAAAAAGGAAACCTGTTGAAGTGAAATCGACACTATGAGAAATGGTGACTTAATCAGCATAGCCCTGACTGTTAATGAACAACTTAATACATTATCCCTCTTAGTAGTTTTTGTTGTCTGTTCTACTTAATATGACTGGTTTAATTCTGTAATTAATACACAGTTATTCTTAAGTGTTGAAATTTAACTTAAATGTGATCCCTGTTAAACATAAGAGTGGGAATAAGAGAGGGAAGAGATGTATAATTTGGGACATGCTCAAGCTGACTTGCCCCAGATGGTAGAGTTAGAAACATACCAGGGGACTCCAATTTAATTCCATCAAGGTGGCATGTACCAAAGCCATCTCACTAGTCCAAGTGATCAATTTTAGTTCACAATTGATCATAATGAAAGGACTAAGAGTCAAAGGGAGCACATAAACAAGTCTAGTACCTGCTAATACTAACCGATAGAATAAATAAAGGGGAGAGTGATCCAACATGGGAAGCGAGATACTCAGCAGACTCATAGAATGGCGCATGTCCTAAATAGCACTCTGGCCTCAGAATCAGCCCTAAAGGCATTCCGTTCTGGCTGAAAAGCCCATGAGAGTATTTCAGGCATGGAAAGCCAAGACACTCTGGCAAAAAAAAAAAAAAAAAAAAAAAAAAAACCCTAAATGAAAGATCTCTGTGAGTGAGATCCCAGTGGAAAAGTGGAAAGAACAGGTCTTCAAAGAAGGAGGTACCTTTCTCTGAAGGGAGGAGAGAACCTCCACTTTGACTATGACCTTGTCTAAACAAGATAAGAGTCGGAGAACTCAAGGGGCTTCCATAGCCTTGGAAACTCATGACTGGTGCATAGGGAGATTACTGATGCCACAAACAGGAGTGTCAATTTGTAAAGTCAACAACAGGAGTCACTGTGCACTTACTCCTCATGTAGGATCTTTGTCCTTAATGTGCTGTGCATTGAGATTTAATGCTATAACGAGTACTCAAACAGTATATTTCACTTTGTGTTTCTATGGGGGTGCAGACTGTTGAAATCTTAATGTATACTAAACTGATCTTCTGTTAAAAAAAAAAAGAAGAAATTATCAATTCCCAACTTGACTCTCAATGGGATTGAACATGACAATATGTCTGATCTGATTTCATCATCATTTAAAAAAAATCATCTATTATTTTTCACTTTATGTTTCTGTGTGGGAGCAAACTGTTGTAATCTTTACTTAATGTATGCTAAACTGATCTTCTGTATATAAAGAGAATCAAAAATGTATCCTCATGTGAATGGAAGGGGAGAGGGAGTGGGAAAGGGGAGGGTTGCGGGTGGGAGGGATGTTATGGGGGGGAAGCCATTGTAATCCATAAGCTGTACTTTGGAAATTTATATTCATTAAATAAAAGTTAAAAAAAAAACTGATGAGCACTCATTTATGAATTAAGATAAATTTTACCTTGAATCTTGAATCTTCTAGTAAGTCAGCTATTGTTCACTGCTATCACTTATGACAGAAACAAACTGATAAAAAATGGAAATTATTTTTTGATACAGGCAGCCTGATAAGTAATTATGTACTTGGAAAAATAAATCAAATTATAATTTTATGAAAAAAGTTATGACTACTTTCATAAATTTTCTAAATTAGTAAATTATAGATAGCTCGAAAGTAGAAATTATAAACATGCCAAAATAGGGAAAATAGTTGTTTTTTGAATTTTTAATAAGGGTTAAATCATATTTTTATTATCTAGTTTTCTTTTTTTTGACAGGCAGAGTTAGACAGTGAGAGAGAGACAGAGAGAAAGCTCTTCCTTTCGGTGGTTCACCCTCCAATGGCCACTAAGGTCATTGCTTCCTCCCGGTCTCCCATGGGGTGCAGGGGCTCAAGCACTTGGGCCATCCTCCACTGTACTTCCGGGCCACAGCAGAGAGCTGGACTGGAAGAGGAGCAACCGGGACAAGATCCAGTGCCCTAACCGGGACTAGAACCCGGGGTGCCAGTGCTGCAGGCAGAGGATTAGCCTGTTGAGCCACGGTGCTGGCCAAGGGCTGAAATTTGATATCATAGTTTTTTTCTAACAAAACATTAGAATTTACACTGTATCAATTTACTGTAAGTTATACTGTATTTACATTGTATTAATCCAGATTAATACAATCTCTTTTCCAAGTACATCACATAGAATTTATCCTTATAAGCTATGATATATATTTTGAGGTTTTTACACACAGAAATATACACATGAATACATATTCCCTGTATTATTTAAATGATCTTTGAAACAAGCAAAAGAAATTTCCACTCCTAGTTTATAAAGCAAATATAGTGACCAAATAGGGCACTGCTAGGAGAGACATTTAAGTACATAGTGCTAAATAAATGTAAAGATAATGATAATAAACAAGGCATGACAAACAATCATAAATACTATTGAATTTTCCAGGAAAGATAATTTTCATTTTTAATGTTAATGAGTAGCATTAAAAATGATATATTTGACATAATGCCCATTTTCTTTAGCTATTTTAATTTTGCATAAAATATCCAAGGGCAAAATAATTATAATGCTTAAAAAACAGAAAATACTTAATCTGTCCATCTTTTGGATAATTTCCTATTTAATGTCCTATAATAACTTGTGTTGTTATAGATAATTTTAATTATAATAATTTATCGAGAGAAACATTTACACTTCCCAAAGTTTATAAGAGATGGAAGATTCGTTTTAAACTTACCATGAAAATGCAATAAAAATCTCCAACTCCGGTAAAATGTTTTTTATAATTGTGGAGGATATTTTTTAAATGTATAGCTAATAATCTAATCTTTTAACTTATTAATAAGAAATGAGTCATAACTATAATGTAACAATATGACTATTATTTTAGAAGTTATTTATTATTTGCTTATTTTTTTAAATAAATAATAGGTGAGTTGGGAAGACCTTTAAAATGTCTTTCTTTTCAATTATTCCTTCCCCTAAGAGTGCATATGGATGCTAGATTGTTGACTAGGCCTCAAGGCAGCACATAAAAGACCTCTGGTTGAAAACAAGATAGCTCTGCTCTCAAAATGTTTTCCAAATTGGAAAGGTTCTAGGAAATTATTGAAAAATGTGGAAGTGCTAGGAACAAGACATGTTACACACTTTCAAGTTGTCTGGTAGTTAGGCTGCGGCTCATCTTCCAAATCAAAAGACACTTAACTTTGCTCACAGCTCCCATGTCTTTTCCAGGCTTTTTTTTTTTTTCATCAAATCAAGGTTGAGTTAGCTTCTTAACCTGAAAAACAGTGCATTCTTGGGACTGAAACAAAGAACTTTTAACAAGTTTAAAATATGCATCTAGATCCCTCTGACCCCTTTCTTGTTCATCTAAGTGTGTTGTTAATTAGAAAATTTGTTGGTCTGAAGGTGAAACACTGATCTGTCTTTGAGACCATCCTGTATGTTATATGCCAGAAGACACTGCTAACATAAAGGCAGCCACCCTTTCCGCTGATTTCAAGTGACAGTTATGTGCAAAGTGCTCTGGAGTTCTCCTTAATAACATAGGTGGATTCAAAGCCACACAGAATTCAGGATGACAGCTGAACTCATCACTAGAAAAACCAGGAGCTCCTCAAAAAGTCATTAATAATAGCCAATGTACATTATTTGCAGTTTATGGCTCAGAAATGCACAACTTCAACAGGTATACATTATATAATAATTATAAACATTAATATGTGTGTTGACGAGAAATCAACTTAAGGATATGATTCAAGGGGTAAATACATGCATCACTCAAACATGACCAAACTTCTTCATCTTATGCAAAAGCCTACCCGTATGTTTATAGACATATGCATATTTGCATTCTTTCAGAAGTTGGATTGTTATCTTACCAGAATATTCAATTTTTTTTTTTTTACCTTCTGCTCATTTGTCACTCTCCCAGATTCTGTACAAGTGTCACTTCCGTGCTGCATTTCCATGGAGAGTGAAGAGTAGAATGTGTAGGCTTTCTGCTGCACAATGAGATAGTGCATTTTTTCAGCATATGCATACGTAAGCCCTCTTTTGTGAATGGGACTGATAGGGTCAGATAATGTTTAAAGGGAAAGGCTTTATGTCTCTCAGGCCTCTATGTTTCCACATGGATGCTCCCACACACACATAGATTGAATTATGAACAGACCCATTAATACTGGGATCACAAAAGGTCAAGTTTTGTCTTCTTTTACCCCTATTCACATTGCCTTTGTAGAGAAAAAAAGGATTTGCAGAAAAAAAGATTCATGATGAAGAATTTTTAAAAAACACTTTTTCCCCCTTTTGGCAACATTTGATTTGGGAAAAATAAAATGATATGTAATAAAATAATTCTGAAGTACTATGTTGTCTACCCAATTTTAATATATGAGTTATTTCATGTGTAGGTTGTCTTTAAGGGTGACACGTTATCATAATAACTGAGAACAAAACATAGCACTTTGAGGATAAAAGACCTTATGAATATGTAAAGTAACAAAGTTAGAGTAACATTGAGTGGAAGCATTACCAAACTGTCAGTGGCAGGATTCTTGATTTATTTTCTCCTATGTTTAAGATATAAATTAATCTTTTCCAGACATCTTATTGGATAGTTTTAAGTTAAAAAAAAAACAGGTGATAATTGATGTAATTATGCCTCACATACAATAATGGATAATCCTGAGATGATTGAAAGTAGCAAAATTGATAGAGAACATTTCTGAAGAATTTTGAAGAATTTGTCAAAACTTTTAAGACTTCAACCAATACCCCTTAGGAGTGCAAATGACATCATAAACTGTATGGTTGGCTGATTTCTGATGTCACATGAAATCTTCTATCAGTGAAAGACTATGGATTGTGACAGTAAAACCAGTCATGTATGAAAATGCTCTCAAATCCAAGTTTCAAATCCCCCCCAACTTTTTTTTGGTAGTTTGCTATAGAACAAGGTGAAATACATAAAGAGAGCAGTATTAATAACTAGCAAAACACATTGCGTGATACCTACAGAACAGGCTTTGAAGACTACATAAAGTTGTATCATCCTGAGTCATGTGATGCTGAGGATGAGTTCAGAGAAAACCAGTGCTTTCCAGAAATGGAGTTCCTCTATTTAGGGCCTTTGGTTTTTTGGATTTTAATTTTATCTGATAACTAGAAGAAAAGTCAGCCTGGTCTGTTTTGGTCTTTAGCTTTAGTATGCTGTTTACAATTACCAATCATTTTTAAAGACAATATACCTGGAAGGTAGAGCTTATCAGATCTGGTGGTAAAGATGAAAGCATTGACTAGCACTGGATAATGTGTCATTTCCATATTTTAAATATTACAGTTATCTTACAGGCTTAGCAGTACTGTGGAAGCACAGTAATTCACTGCAGCTGGTAAGCAAAGCGTTGAGATCAAGAGAGAAATCTATCACTGCATGTCATAGCCTACAAGTAGCATTCTCTTCCTTTTCATATTTTCTTTCCTTTCTTCCTTGCTCATTTTCTCCAGATCACCTTCTCCTTTAAATATCTTCCTTCCTCTTCTCTTCTTTTCCTTTTCCTTTTTGCTCATACTTCCCTTTTTAAGTCTCATTTTTTTTCCTTTTCTATCTTCCTTAGGGTTCTTCCTGACTTCTCTGGACTCTCTTTACCTTCCATATCCATGATTTCTAAAGTTTTGTCCAAATTACACTGGCAGACCATAAGGGAGTTATAGAAACTTCCAAAGACTTTCATTTCAAATTATAGTTAAGGGTTACCTGGTCGTAACCTACTAGGTGAGTTATATCGATTGCAAAGATGAAATGGAAATGAATATATTAATTAGTTTTTATTAGGCTGTACTGTGTGAGTCAACGAACCCCAAATTTCAGTGATTTAAAATATTATTTCTTGCTTCCCATTCATGTTGGCTATAGATTATCTGTGACTGTTCTCAGGATGTCTATCCGTCTGGGATATAGATAGGAGGAGCAACTTCTACTGGGACATTGTTGTTTTCATACCAGATGGACAACAGCGATGCCAGATCTGAATGATGGCTTGTAAAGCGTCTGTTGAGAAGTGCCATCCGCTACTTGTGTTCGCATTTCACTGGCCAAAGCAAATCTCACAGGGAATTTTGGTGTGTCTGGGAGAGAAGCCCTTCTGCCACGTCTCTCTCGGATTTCTGCTGTGTTCCTTCCACCTTTACGTCCTCTCCTACACATATCAGTCTCGCATAATCAGGTTATTTCTAAGACTCGGGATTGTTGTGTAAGTGGGGAAGACACTGGGCAATACACTATACTTTCACTGATGCATAAACCAAGCTAAGAACAGAACATAGCTATCTTTAATTCTCAAATGTCCATGTCCACGTATTATGTACTGGAAAGCCTGATGAGGAAAGTGAATTAACGATAAATGGACTTAGATAGAAGTTTATAAAATTGTAGCTGTGGCTTTAAGAGACCTGGACTCTAGTTTCTCTGCTGATAATAAGTAGCCTGGGCAGATCAATTTTCTAGGCCCAAATTTCCTCATTTGTGAGGTCAGAATATTGAGTTAAAATTATGTAGTTTATTATGAAACAGTAGAAACAGAAGGAATGTGTACGTGTGTAGAGTGTGGGGATGTGAACAGTGAGAAGATCATCTTGTTAGAGGTGAGGGATCTGCTGGGATTATGAGATATAAAGCCAAGTGTGGATCACATTATAAAAGATCTTCAATGTTGAATACCAAGCTGAAGAATCTAAGGGGACAACTAGAGAGTTCAATATACTGTTTAAAATAGATTCATTTGGTGGAAGTGCCAGAATAGATTACAAGGGGAAAACTGTAGACATGGAGACCACTCAAGGTAATTTAGAAATCGAAGTCTGGGGAGGGCTGAGGAGATGATAATTTTTACCATAGTCTTAACTTATATGACAGGAAAGGAAGGAGAGGAAATGTGAGAAAGGAGGCCTGTAGACTGTAGCCCTGGAGCCAAAACCAGTCCATTGCTTATATTTGTAAATAAAGTGTTCTTTGCACACAGCCTTGCCCATTAATTTATGTATAATCTGTGGCTGCTTTCCAAGTACAAATGCAGGGTTAAATAATTTTGACAGGGATGTTAGGGTCCATAAAGTGAAAAAAAAATTACTAACTATAGAAAAGAATTGTCCATCCTTTTATTAGAAGCAGCAATGGTTTAAAGAGTGTGGATGATGAATCACTTAGGGGCAAGTAAGAGACAAATAAAAAAAAGAAAAGTAGGAATCATTTTTATTAGCTTGTTTGTATGCACATAATGTTTGTAAAGTATTTGGCAAGTTGGGGCCGGTGCTGTTGCTCACTTAGTTAATCCTCCACCTGCGGCGCCAGCATCCCGTATGGGCATCGGTTCTAGTCCTGGTTGCTCCTCTTCCAATCCAGCTCTCTGCTGTGGCCCGGGAAGGAAGTGGAGGATGGCCCAGATGCTTAGGCCCCTGCGCCTGCATGATGGGAGACCAGGAAGAAGCACCTGGCTCCTGGCTTCGGATGGGTGCAGCACCGGCCATAGCGGCCATTTGGGGAGTGAACCAACAAAAGGAAGACCTTTCTCTCTGTCTCTCTGTCTATAACTCTACCTGTCAAATAAATAAAAAAAATTTTTGGCAAGATAAGTGTAATTGAAGTTTTTACATACGTGTGTGTGTGTGTGTTTATTTATTGGGGGGTGGCTGATGCTGTAACATAGTGGGTTAAACAACCACCTGTGATGCTGGTATTCCATATTAGTACTAATTTATGTCATAGCTGCTCCAATTATGATCCATATCCCTGCTAATACACCTGGAAAGCAGTGGAAGATGGCCCAAGTACTTGGACGCCTGCACCCATGAAGGAGACTCAGATGAAGTTCCTGGCCTCTGGTTTTGCCTTGGCCCAGCCCTGGCCATTGTGGCCATCTCGGGGAGTGAACCAGTAATTGGTAGATCTCTCTGTATATTTCTCTCACTCTTTCTATGAAACTCTGCCTTTTAAATAAGTACATTAATCTTTAAAAAATATGTGTGTCTTTTTTTCTAGGCTGAATTGAAAAACAAATTTTCAAATCATACAGATAATAATGTAAACTTTCTTTCAATGACTTACATGAATTTTATGTAGAAATTATAGAAATCATAGATTTATTATCATTGTTGAGGTATAGACTGGGACAATCACCATATTTTCACCTGAGATAGAAATAGGATTTGCTGTCAGCAAATGGAGACTTGTGGAGATGGATTGCCACTGTCTGTAGACATTATAGTGAGCTGGAGATACTATGCAGCAGATAATTTGGAATTCCTGTGTACCTCAAGTTAAATAGGAAAGGCAGAGCAAGAAAGAACAATTAAAACTTGGAATGCAGAAAACACCTAATTTTAAAAAAGAAAGCACTCTAATAAGACAGTGCGTTAGGTACCTACTTTACATTGCACATTACTGTCCATTCTTACCTCATTCAATTCTCAATATTGTAAAGTCAATGTTCTTCACTCAGGGATTAGGTTTTTATTACCTATTCAAAGTTTCCCAGTCAGTAAGTGAGAGAGCCAGGATTTACTTAAGATTTCAAAGTCCATAGTCTAGTCAAAATCATTCTTAATTCTTTTTTTTTTAACTTCTATTTAATACATATAAATTTCCAACGTACAGCTTATGGATTACAATGGCTTTTCCCCCCATTACTTCCCTCCCACCCACACCCCTCCCATCTCCTGCTCCTTTTCCCATTCCATTCACATCAAGATTCATTTTCAATTATCTTTATATACAGAAGATTAATTTAGTATAAATTAAGTAAAGATTTCAATAGCTTGCACCCACACTGAAACACAAAGTGTAAAATACTGTTTGAGTACTACTTATAGTGTTAATTCACACTGTGCAACACATTAAGGACAGAGATCCTACATGAGGAGTAAGTGCACAGTGACTCCTATTATTGACTTAGCAAATTGACACTCTTGTTTATGGCATCAGTAATCACCCTAGGCTCTTGTCATGAGTTGCCAAGGCTATGGAAGCCTTTTGAGTTTGCCAACTCCAATCTAATTTAGACAAGGGCATAGTCAAAGTGGAAGTTCTCTCCTCCCTTTAGAGAAAGGTACCTCCTTCTTTGATGGCCCGTTCTTTCCACTGGGATCTCACTCGCAGAGATCTTTCATTTCTCAGTAGTCCAAATTATCAATTTCAGTTCACAATTGATCATAATGATAGGACTAAGAGTCAAAGAGATCACCTAAACAAGACTAGTATCTGCTAATATCTGATAGAATTAAGAAGGAGAGAATGATCCAACATGGGAAATGGGATACACACAGCAGACTCATAGAATGGCAGATGTCCTAAACAGCACTCAGGCCCCAGAATCAGCCCTTAAGGCATTCGGATCTGGCTGAAGAGCCATGAGAGTATTTTAGGCATGGAAAGCCAAGATACTCTGGCAAAAAAAAAAAAAAAAATCATTCTTACTTCTAAGTGGGCATAATTTCAACAATTTACAGAATCATGAATAAAATAGATTCTTGCCCTTCAACTTCTTTGGTTACTCTAATTGTGTGTGTGTGTGTGTGTATTAGTATGAGTATTTATGTCAGAACCTAGTTTATTAAATAGAATATAAACACATAAAATAGAGAAGAGTCAAAGAATGGTTAGGTTATGATTTTTAATTTACAAACTGTGGATTAAAGCGTCATGTTACTGTTTCTGAGTCCTCAGTATATCTTACTAATAATACATAAGTAGAGTTCATATGTCTGTCTTGTATACATATGTATTAATTAGAAATCTAGACCTTTAAAATTCCAGGGTATATGTTTCTAACAGCTTGCTGTTTTCAGAAAAATTATGTGATTTATTTTGACACTGATATGTATTTAAAATATTACCTGCAATGTACCATTGAATTATGGATATTTTGTAAAATTATATGAAATTTAAAAAATTTCAGTGCACCATTGAATTATGGATATTTTGTAAAATTATATGAAAATTGAAAGAATATTTTAAAATATATTGGAAAGAAGAAAACAGGTCCATTTTAAATATCAAAAAATGTTCATGATTTAAATGTATATATTGAAATTTTAATTAATCTCATAATATAGTAAAATATTCTACAAAAGAAGGTAATGTAGTATAGTGATATTTTACATATTTCTGTATTGGATTATTTAGTCTTGAGAAAGTCTCATTTTGTTTAGCAGTTTTAAAGTCCTTTGCAAACTAGTGAGATTTAGATGTTTCTTTATACCAGTGATATTTTTCATTCTGCAATTGTAAATGGCTTCCTATTCTACATTACTGAAGTGAAAAAATTAGACATTTTCCTATAAATAAAATTTTGTTGCTGGAGGAATGTATATCTTTTATTCTCTTTACATAAGGATAGATCTGTACTGCAATTCTTGTATTGAAGTCATTTTCCCCCCCATCAAACTAGGTACTCAAAAATCTAATAGGTGTGACATCAACAATTACTTCTTGCTAACAAGTCTTGTAATTTAACCCCTTCAGGTGAGCAAGCTGATTGATGAATTGCAGACAGCTATCAAAAGCAACAGAGGTCATCTCTCGAAACTTGGCCCCCAATTACAGGCTGAGCAGGAGCAATTCTCCTCTTATGTCTACCAACACATTAAAAGCCTTCCAGCAAACACACTGTTCCCAAGAGGCCTGAAACTCAAGGTGGGTATCATTCTGCCACTCTCATCGGATTTAGCTAAAGATGAAAACACTGCTCCATTTGGAGACCCTGTAATACCTACCACCCAGCTTGAATTTCTTTTTGGGCTATCTTCTGCAAACTGGGATTTAGCTTATGATTGGAAATATTAGTATCCAAAAAATAGGTTCTAAAAGAAATATTTAGAGGCCTTCATGTGGTTTATAAATTTAACTAGCATTCAACCCAGACAAATAATTTTAATGAAGAAATTTAACCAAATGAACATTTGTGTACTTTTCAAGAAACATCTTTTTCACAAAAGTCACTGTGTATTTCAGTTTTTAAAAATAACTTATCTGGAGAAATAGGCAAGGTTTAATAGTTGACAGACAGTGGCAATAGGATTTTGAGGTGAAAGGCCAGGTGACTGATTGATGTTCAAACTACATTTCCAAAGAAAAGGATCTGTATTGGCTAAGTGTGACATATGTCTGAGTTCACTTGGTAAAATCAATACTTAAGAATATCCTGGGAGAAAAGGTGAATTGGTTATTTGTCAGGACAAGATGGCTAAATGCCCTAGACTAACCTGATATTGTATCTTTAAAAGAGAAAAATAATAGCTCATACTTGGGCTAAAGTATGGGTATTTACACACTTAGAGAATTTACATACTTTTGTTTTTCATAATAGAGTATCCATGTTAAATATGCCAAGTTAAAGTCCTTCTATAATTTCATATCCCTCATTTCAATAGATTATGATTTGTAAAATTTAAATCACTTACTCAAAGTATGGCCCCCTTTCCCTCCAAGAAACTACTGTTAGTATAACTCTTCATTTCCTTATGATTATGGTTGTAGGGATAACATTCAAAGCTGAGTGTATTTTGATCAGCCTTGATCTCCTTAATTTCTCTTTCATAATGTTCAGTGTTATTGTAAAAGTAACATTACATTTTCTATCCTTTGCTTACTTTAATTTTATTCCCATGTGTACTTTTTTTTTTTTTTTTTGACAGGCAGAGTGGATAGTGAGAGAGAGAGACAGAGAGAAAGGTCTTCCTTTTTGCCGTTGGTTCACCCTCCAATGGCCGCCACGGCTGGCGCACTGTGTCCCATGTGTACATTTTTTTAAAGAAGGATTTTATTTAATGAATACAGATTTCATAGGTACAGCTTTAGGAATATAGTTGTTCTTATCCCCCTACCCACCCTTCTACCCCCACACCCATCCCACCTTCTACTCCCTTTCCCATCCCATTGTTCATTAAGATTCATTTAAATTAACTTTATATTCAGAAGACCAACTCTACTAAATAAAGATTTCAACAATTTGCACACACACACGCACACAGTATAATGTACTGTTTGAGAATAAATTTTACAGTTAATTCCCATAGTACAATGCATTAAGGACAGAGGTCCTACGTGGGGAGCAAGTGCACAGTGATTCCTATTGTTAATTTAACAATTAACACTCTTATGTATGATGTCAGTGATCACCTGAGGCTCTTGACATCAGCTGCCAAGGCTATGAAAGCCTTTTGAGTCCACATACTCTGTCAATATTTAAACAGGGCCATCAGCAAAGTGGAAGTTCTCTCCTCCCTTCAGAGAAAAGTACATCCTTCTTCGATGGCCCCTTCTTTCCACTGAGGTCTCACACACAGAGATCCTTCATGTAGAACACTTTTTTTTTTGCCATGGTGTCTTGGCTTTCCATTCCTGAAATGCACTCATGGGATTTTTCAGCCAGATCCTTTTGAGCCCTAAGGGTGGATTCTGAGGTCAGAGTGCTGTTTAGGGCATTTGTCATTCTATGAGTCTGCTGTGTAGACTGCTTCCCATGTTGAATCTTTCTCTCCTTATTATTCTATTGTTCTTACCAGACACTTGGTCTTATTTATATGATCCCTTTGAAACTTAATCCTATCTATATGATCACATTTAATATGATAACTTTAACATGTAAGATGGTATTAGTACCATCCAGCTTAATGGCATTTGGAATCCCATGGCAATGGGTAAGTCCATGGGAATGTGTACTGTAAAGCTCTTCCCTCTCTTTTTCCCACTTTTATTTTTTTTTTGCTGGGATCTATTTTCAATTGGCCTAATACATCTGTGATTCCCAGCTCCATTTGTTGAAGAGACTGGTCTTGTGCCAGGGAATGGTTTTAGGTCCTTGATCAAATATAAGTTGATTGTAGATGCTTGGATTGATTTTTGTGTTTCTATTCTGTTCCATTGATCTATCCATCTGTTTTTGTACCAGTACCAGGCTGTTGTGATTATAAGTACCTGCAGTATATATGGAAATCTGATATTGTGATGCCTCCAGCTTTGCTTTTGTTGTATAAGATTGCTTTAGCTATTCCAGGGCTAATGTGCCTCCATATGAATTTCTGCATCACTTTTTCGAGATCTGAGAAGAATGTCATTGATATTTTGATTGGTATTACATTGAATCTGTAAATTATTTTCAGAAAAATGGACATTTTGATGATATTCTTCTAATCCATGAACATGGAAGTTTTTTCCATTTTGTGTGTGTGTGTCTTCTTCTATTTCTTTCTTTATATTTTGTAATTCTCGTTGTAGAGATCTTTGACATCCTTGGTTAAATTTATTCCAAGGTATTAGATTTTTTGTAGCTATTGTGAATATGATTGATCTTAGAAGTTCTCTTTCAGCCATGACATTTTCTGTGTATGCAAAGGCTATTGTTATTTGTGTGTTGATTTTAAATCCTGGTATTTTACCAAACTCTTCTTTGAGTTCTAGTAGTTGCTTAGTGGAGTCTTTTGGGTACCCTAAATATAGAATCATATCATCTGCAAATAGGGATAGTTTGACTTCATCTTTACTGATTTGAATCCCTTTGATTTTTTTTTTCCTGATGGCTCTGACTAAAACTTCCAAGACTATACTGAATAGCAATTGTGAGAGTGGGCATCCTTTTCTGGTTCTGAATCTCAGTGGGAATGCTTCCAACTTTTCCCCATTCAATAGGACACTGGCCGTGGGTTTGTCATAAATTACCTTGATTGTGTTGAGGAATGTTCCTTCTAAACACAATTTGCTTTTATTTTTCAATATGATAGGGTGTTGTATTTTCTCAAATGCTTTCTCTGCATATACTGAGATAATCATATGGTTTTTATTCAGCAGTTTGTTAATGTGATGTATCACATTGATATGTGAATGTTGAACTACCCCTGCATACCAGGGATAAATCTCACTTTGTCCAGGTGAATGATCTTCCTGATGTGTTATTGGATTCGATTGGCCAGAATTTTGTTGAGGATTTTTGCATCCATATTCATTAGGGAAATTGGTCTGTAATTCTCTTTCTCTGTGCATCTTTTAT
Organism: Oryctolagus cuniculus; assembly: GCF_964237555.1. Taxonomy (NCBI): domain Eukaryota; kingdom Metazoa; phylum Chordata; class Mammalia; order Lagomorpha; family Leporidae; genus Oryctolagus; species Oryctolagus cuniculus. Next base: position 34,882,642 of record NC_091432.1, read on the forward strand.
GGTTTAGGAATTAGGATGATGCTGGCTTCATAGAAAGAATTTAGGAGGTTTCCCTTCCTTTCAATTGTTTTGAATAACTTGAGAATTGGACTTAATTGTTCTTTAAATGTCTGGTAGAATTCAGCAGTGAATCCATCTGGTCCTGGGCTTTTCTTTGTTGGGAGAGCCTTTATTACAGATTCAATTTCTGTCATGGTTATGGGTCTGTTTAGAGTTTCTTTGTCTTCATGACTCAATTTAGGTACGTTATGTGTGTCTAGGAACCTATCCATTTCTTACAGGTTTCCCAGTTTGTTGGCATACACCCCTTTATAGTAATTTCTGATGATTCTTTTTATTTCTGTGGTGTCTGTTGTTGCATTTCCTTTTTCATCTCTAATTTTATTGATTTGGGTCTTCTCTCTCATTTTTTGGTTAGATGGGCCAAAGGTGTGTCAATTTTGTTTATTTTTTCAAAAAACAAGCTCTTTGTTTTGCTGATCCTTTTTATTGATTTTTTGGATTCAATTTTGTTTATTTCTTCACTAATTTTAATTATTTCCTTCTACTGGTTTTTGGGTTTGATTTGCTTATGTTTTTCTAGATCCTTGAGATGCATAGATAGTTCATTTGTTTTGTGCCTTTCCAGTTTCTTGATGTAGGCACCAATTTCTATAAACTTTTCTCTTAACATTGCTTTTGCTGTATCCCATAAATTTTGTTAAGTTTTATTGTCATCTTCATTTGTTTCCAGAAATTTTTGATTTCTCTTTTGATTTCTTCTATGACCTACTGTTCATAAAGACTCATATTGTTCCTTCTCCATGTGTTTGCATATGCTGTAGGAATTCTTGAGTTGCTGATTTACAGCTTAATTGTATTGTGGTCCCAAAGATGCATCCCATGTATACATTTTGGATGAAAATATCACCATATAAGCATTGACCTTTTTGTCCATGCTGAACATAACTGTTTTCTCAGAGTCTGTGCTAGTCAGCTAAGGATTTAGGAAGTGCTATGTAAGACATCAAAATCAAAGGTTCCCACAGTTCAATAGCACTGTTTATTCCAGGATTTTAGTTGATTACAGATCCATTTTACCATTCTACAAAGTACTTGCTGTTGATTAAGAGAGAAACGAGACAAAAGAATGGTTGCCTTAATATCATTTATCCCTACTTTTTGCATGAACAACCATTACATGAACTATAGCATGACTTTTGGGAAAAATATTTTTCCTCTTCACAAGTTACAGCTAATCTCTGAATAATTTCTATCATTTATTCACATTAATGCAGGAGTTTGCTAGGAAATATTAACTTTGGAATTTGAATTCTTTATATTACCCATTTAATGTGCTTTAAAAATCTTTCCACATGATCAAACAAAAGAGCAAATGCATATATGCAAATAATCCATGTTGTTGTATGTCTTTAGACTCACTGTGCTGTCCAGTACAGTAGCTCCTAGCTACATGAGAATAATTAAAATTAAAATTTATTAAAATTAGAAATCCAGCATGTCCAGTGGTTTGCCAGAGATTTCCTGATTTTAGCATTGAAAATTCCACATCCAGAAAACTAGGGTAATTGGTTGCCCTGGTTCTGTCTCCATATTTCCCTCTCCCCTTTCCCAGGCATTCTCCTTTTTTGTGGTTCTTTGTCATGGGGTACTCATTTCCATTTTCATCTGCCTTCTCTATGTTTTCTCTATTCAAACATCCACTTTCTTTCAATGAATCAATTTCTGTTACACATCACCATTTGGGCAGGCATTTGGGCAGTGGTTTTCAGCCCTGACTGCATATTAGAATCATTCAGATGTCTCATAAAAATACCATTGTCCTCTCCTTTAGAGATGTTGACTGAATTTATTTCAGGTGCTAAGGCTAGCTTCTTCTGGTATATGAGTACCGCTTGTTAAATTTTCAGGAATTTTGTGAGTTATTAAATATAGCTGTTATAAAATTTACATAAATTACCATTAAATAGATCATATTATAAACAAAAATAGAACATAACCTTCATGTCCTAATTATTTTATTTCCATGCTATTTTCTCTTGAAGTCATTTTACCTATTGTGTTTGTTTAGGGTAAATGCTATGTTAATTTGTGTATCTCTTCCCAAAGTTATTGTCAGTAATGGTTTGTTGTTAACTCAAAATTGAGCATAGTTGGGCTATTTTACAACATAAATTGGCAAATGCTATAAAATAGGGCCTGATTTAAAGTTTAATGGATTGTCTGGCTCAGAGAGTTAGTAAATCACAGGCCATGAGATAAATCTGCCTTGTTTTTGAAAATAAAGTTTTACTGGAACATAGCCACAGTTATTTGTGTGTTGTCTGTGGATACTTTCACATTACAGCAGCAAAGTTGAGTAGGTGAGTCATAGAATACGTGACTTGAAAAGTACAAAATATTTACTCTTTGGCCCTTTAAGGCAAATTTATTGACTTCTGGTCTAAGTACACAATGGAAAAAAATTGCATTGCAGATTAATCGTGAAGTACAAAGTTTTTCTCTCTGCTACACTGTGAATAACGAAAAAAAATGAAGTTTTTTTTTTTTAAATACAAAATTATCTAATTTGGTAAAGAGCTTGCTAATGTACTTTATTAACAAGAGCAGTCCTTGGATGAAGATATCAAGCAGCTTTCGAGTCAGAATTGTACTAATTTTTAAATTGCAACCATAGATTGGTTATTGATACAAGACTTGGCAAAATTGTTCTGTTAACAGTTATGTGGAATTTACAGCAAAGAGTATTGTATATTTTATTATTATTTGTGTATGTGCTATATATTCTTTGTGTAAGTAAAATATATAATAGCCACTCCAAGCTCCAGGCAGACTGGTAAATACTTACTGGCACATGTTCAGCTGTGGACCAGGCATCGGTAGTTTTCAAAAGCTTCTAAATGATTCCATTGTTAGGCAGAGTTGTGAATCAGCAAGATTATAAAAGTAACTTTTAAAACATAAACAATAGTACCCCACAAAGAACTCTGTTTCAGGTTGCTAATCAGCTAAAACTCTTCTTGATTTTTCCGCCAGTAAAATGGGAAAGGCTAGTAGTGAGATCATTTCTTCCAAAATTATGGAAAGGGAGAATTTTGTCCTTTAAACAATCTATTCGAAATGTCTACATCCCATATTGGGGCACCAGTTTGAATCCAGCTACTCCCCTGGAGATCTGGATGGAGTTGCTGGCTCCTGGCTTCATCCTGGCCCAGCCCTGGCTGTTGTGAGTGAACCAGCAGATGGAGTCTCTCTCTCTCTCTCTTCCTCTCTCTCTCTCTCTCTTTCTCCCATCTCTTCTCTCTCAATCTACCTTTCAAATAAATAAGTAAATAAATATATTCTGGAGGAAAAAAAAAAGAGTTCTGTAGAGTGGTCAGACTTCAATAGGTACAATAGATTAAGTCAACCCGGTCTGATATGCTAAGATCCACAGTTAGTTTTAAGTCATTCTGATGATTAGGTTATTACATTTATCACACAGTAGAGGCATAAAAAATGGAGGTTGATTTAAAGTAATTTCTAGCGTCCACACAGCAGACTCAAAGAATGACAATCGGTTTAAGTAACACCCTGATCTCAAAATCAGCCCTTAATTCTTCCTGGTCTGGATGAAAAGCCCATGAGAGCATTTCAGGGATGGAAAGCCAAGGCACCATGGCAAGAAAAAATGTTCTAACAGAAGGATCTCTGTGTGTAATACCCCAGCAGAAAGAAGTGGCCACCAAAGAAGGATATACTTTTCTCTAAAGGGAGGAGAGAACTTCCACTTTGCTTATGGCCCTGTTTAAATGCTGACAGTTTGTGAACTCAAAAGGCTTCCATATTCTAGGCAGCTCATGTCAACAGCCTGAGGTGGTCACTGACATCATACATAAGAGTGTTAATTGTTAAATTAACAACACGAGTCACTGTGCACTAACTTTTCATGTAGGACCTCTATCCTCAATGAGTTGTATTATGAGAGTTAACTGTAAAATTAGTTCTCAAACATTGTGTGTGTGTGTGTGTGCAAATTATTAAAATCTTTACTTAGTGTAGAGTTGGTCTTCTGTGTACAAATTAATTGAAAAAGAATGTTAATGGAGAATGGGACTGGCAAGGGGAGAGGAAGGATAAAGAGGGGTAGGAGTGTGGATGGGAAGGCAGGCAATAAAGTTGTACTTAGGAAATTTTTTTAACTTTTATTTAATGAATATAAATTTCCAAAGTACAACTTATGGATTACAATGGCTTCCCCCCCATATCATCCCTCCCACCCACAACCCTCCCCTTTCCCACTCCCTCACCCCTTCCATTCACATCAAGATTCATTTTCAATTATCTTAATATACAGAAGATCAGCTTAGCATACATTAAATAAAGATTTCAACAGTTTGCTCCCACACAGAAACATAAAGTGAAAAATAATAGATGATTTTTTTTAAATGATGATGAAATCAGATCAGACCTATTGTCATGTTTAATCCCAGTGAGAGTCAAGTTGGGAATTGATAATTTCTTTTTTTTTTAACAGAAGATCAGTTTAGTATGCATTAAGTAAAGATTTCAACAGTTTGCACCCCCATAGAAACACAAAGTGAAATATACTGTTTGAGTACTCGTTATAGCATTAAATCTCAATGCACAGCACATTAAGGACAGAGATCCTACATGAGGAGTAAGTGCACAGTGACTCCTGTTGTTGACTTTACCAATTGACACTCCTGTCTATGGCATCAGTAATCTCCCTATGCACCAGTCATGAGTTTCCAAGGCTATGGAAGCCCCTTGAGTTCTCCGACTCTTATCTTGTTTAGACAAGGTCATAGTCAAAGTGGAGGTTCTCTCCTCCCTTCAGAGAAAGGTACCTCCTTCTTTGAAGACCTGTTCTTTCCACTGGGATCTCACTCACAGAGATCTTTTGCCAGAGTGTCTTGGCTTTCCATGCCTGAAATACTCTCATGGGCTTTTCAGCCAGAACGGAATGCCTTTAGGGCTGATTCTGAGGCCAGAATGCTATTTAGGACATCTGCCATTCTATGAGTCTGCTGAGTATCTCACTTCCCATGTTGGATCACTCTCCCCTTTATTTATTCTATCGGTTAGTGTTAGCAGGTACTAGATTTGTTTATGTGCTCCCTTTGACTCTTAGTCCTTTCATTATGATCAATTGTGAACTGAAATTGATCACTTGGACTAGTGAGATGGCATTGGTACATGCCACCTTGATGGGATTGAATTGGAATCCCCTGGTATGTTTTTAACTCTACCATTTGGGGCAAGTCAGCTTGAGCATGTCCCAAATTATACATCTCTTCCCTCTCTTATTCCCACTCTTATGTTTAACAGGGATCACATTTCAGTTAATTTTCAACACTTAAGAATAACTGTGTATTAATTACAGAATTAAACCAGTCATATTAAGTAGAACAGACAAAAAAACTACTAAGAGGGATAATGTATTAAGTTGTTCATTAACAGTCAGGGCTATGCTGATCAAGTCACCGTTTCCCATAGTATCCATTTCACTTCAACAGGTTTCCTTTTTGGTGTTCAGTCAGTTGTCACCGATCAGGGAGAACATATGGTATTTGTCCCTTTGGGACTGGCTTATTTCACTCAGCATGATGTGTTCCAGATTCCTCCATTTTGTTGCAAATGACTGGATTTCGTTGTTTCTTACTGCGGGATAGTATTCTAAAGAGTACATATCCCATAATTTCTTTATCCAGTCTACCGTTGATGGGCATTTAGGTTGGTTCCAGGTCTTAGCTATTGTGGATTGAGCTGCAATAAACATTAGGGTGCAGACCGCTTTTTTGTTTGCCAATTTAAATTCCTTTGGGTAAATTCCAAGGAGTGGGATGGCTGGGTCAAACGGTAGGGTTATCTTCAGGTTTCTGAGGAATGTCCAGACTGACTTCCACAGTGGCTTGACCAGTTTGCATTCCACCAACAGTGGGTTAGTGTCCCTTTTTCCCCACATCCTCGCCAGCATCTGTTGTTGGTAGATTTCTGCATGTGAGCCATTCTAACCGGGGTGAGGTGAAACCTCATTGTGGTTTTGATTTGCATTTCCCTGATTGCTAATGACCTTGAACATTTTTTCATGTGCCTGTTGGCCATTTGGATTTCCTCTTTTGAAAAATGTCTATTGAGGTCCTTGGCCCATCTCTTAAGTGGGTTGTTGGTTTTGTTTTTGTGGAGTTTCTTGATCTCTTTGTAGATTCTGGTTATTAACCCTTTATCTGTTGCATAGTTTGCAAATATTTTTTCCCATTCTGTCGGTTGTCTCTTCACTCTCCTGACTGTTTCTTTTGCAGTACAGAAACTTCTCAATTTGATGCAATCCCAATAGTTGATTTTGGCTTTGACTGCCTGTGCTTCTGTGGTCTTTTCCAGAAATTCTTTGCCTGTGCCAATATCTTGAAGGGTTTCTCCAATGTTCTCTAGTAACTTGATGGTGTCAGGTCGTAGATTTAGGTCTTTAATCCATGTTGAGTGGATTTTTGTGTAAGGTGTAAGGTAGGGGTCTTGCTTCATGCTTCTGCACGTGGAAATCCAATTTTCCCAGCACCATTTATTGAATAGACTGTCCTTGCTCCAGGAATTAGTTTTAGATCCTTGATCAAATATAAGTTGGCTGTAGATGTTTGGGTTGATTTCTGGTGTTTCAATTCTGTTCCATTGGTCTATCCATCTGTTTCTGTACCAGTACCATGCTGTTTTGATTACAACTGCCCTGTAGTATGTCCTGAAATCTGGTATTGTGATGCCTCCGGCTTTGTTTTTGTTGTACAAGATTGCTTTAGCTATTCAAGGTCTCTTGTGCCTCCATATAAATTTCAGCACCATTTTTTCCAGATCTGAGAAGAAGGTCTTCGGTATCTTGATTGGTATTGCATTGAATGTATAAATTGCTTTTGGGAGAATGGACATTTTGATGATATTGATTCTTCCAATCCATGAGCATGGAAGATTTTTCCATTTCTTGGTATCCTCTTCTATTTCTTTCTTTAAGGTTTTGTAATTTTCATCGTAGAGATCTTTAACGTCCTTGGTTAAGTTTATTCCAAGGTATTTGATTGTTTTTGTAGCTATTGTGAATGGGATTGATCTTAGAAGTTCTTCCTCAGCCATGGCATTGTCTGTGTATACAAAGGCTGTTGATTTTTGTGCATTGATTTTATACCCTGCTACTTTGCCAAACTCTTCTATGAGTTCCAATAGTCTCTTAGTAGAGTTCTTTGGGTCCCCTAAATACAGAATCATGTCATCTGCAAAGAGGGATAGTTTGAGTTCTTCCTTCCCAATTTGTATCCCTTTAATTTCTTTTTCTTGCCTAATAGCTCTGGCTAGAACCTCCAGAACTATATTGAATAGCAGTGGTGAGAGTGTATTCCTTAAAATAAATTTTAAAAAATTTAAAAAAATAAAATTAACTATCTCAAAATTAAAAGAAAATAATTGCTAACTTCAAACATTTGGAACAATTGCACCTGAAGATAATGTATCCAAGTGAGAATAGAATCTGTTAGGGATAAATACCTGTATCTGTGTCTGAATTTTAATTTGCTTAAATCTGATAATAACTTTTTAAAAAAAACTTAAAGATTTATTTATTTATTGAAAGTCAGAGTTGCAGAGACAGAGACAAAGAGAGATCTTCCATCTGCTGATTCACTCTCCAAATGGCCGCAACAGCCAGGGCTGGGCCAGACTCAAGCCTGTAGCCAGGAGCTTACTCTGGATCTCCCATGTGGGTGGCAAGGGCCCAAAAAGTTGGGCCATCTTCTGCTGTTTTTTCCAGGTGCATCAGCTGGGACACGAACCAGTACTGCAGGGGGCAGTTTTAACTGCTACACCACAGTGCTGGCCCCAATAATTCTTATTTATTGGAAAATTATATGGTAGTAAGTAATATGCTTTGCTTTTAAAAAAACTTTCTATATTATGACAATTTTTTTCATATCAGACAATTTTTAAATTAAAGCCTCAATCATTACTAGTCTGTACTCTTACTTGTTCAACATCACTCTGTAGCGGTGACTACCCAGACTTGGAGTAGTAAGTCCCAGGCATATAAAGATGTCCTTGGCATTTTCAGAGATCCACTCCAAAGATTCTCACAAACGGTACTGCTTTATGTGCAAAAATTGCAACTTTTCCTTCCTCTGTCTGAGCTGCATGAGGCATAGTGGAAAGGAAGCTTTCAATTTCTCTCTCCCCTCTCTTTGCTTTCCTTTTCGCATTTGCTCTAATGATATTAATCCCATGTATATATGAAAATTCTCTTATTGCTTACAACGTAAACTTTCTCACACTGTTTCAAATGAAAAGGTGGTTTGTTGGAAACATATTAGGGAATAGTATAGTAATGAAAACAAGGAAGTATAGCAGAGTCTTACATGAGTCTTTGCTTTTTCATATCTCTTTTGCTCAAAGTCCCAGAATCTCTCATTTCTGCATCTCTCTGTGAAATTTGTTTCATTTCTTGTTTCCTTCTGCAAGCTGGATCTCTCCTTCTACTTATTCATATGTACAATGGGGGAAATTATAGCTTCTAGCTCTGACCCTTAGGCAGAGTTAGAGAGAAAGAGAAAGAGACTCAGAGAGAGTGAGAGAGAGAATCTTCTATCCATTGGTTCACTCCCTAAATGGCCACAATGGCTGGGTCTTGGCCAAGCCAAAGCCAGGAGCTTCATCTGGTCTCCCACATGGGTGGCAGGGCCCCAAGTATTTGGGCCATCCTCTGGCCCTTCTAAAACATGTTAGCAAGAGGCTGGATCAGAAGTGGAGCAGCTGGGACTCGAATCAACCCCCATATGGGATGTTGTGCTCTAGGCAGTGGCTTTACACACTGTGCCATGGTGCCGTCATTTAGATTTAAATGATCACCACTATCTGATTTGTCTCTTGGTTCAAATCATTTAAGGAAAGAAACTGTTGAACAGTCCAGCCTTGCCTAAGTATGCAGTGCAAATTCACCTGCATGTGACCAGTGAGTGGGAAAAGTCAAGGTCACGGGTTATAATGGTCTGTCCCCTTTCCAGTGGTTAGGGTAGAGTGGGAATTTGGTCATGGAACGCCACACTGACTGCTATATTTCTCAAATCAAATGAAATGAAATAAGTAAATTATTGTACATCATTTGTAGTAGTACATTTCTTCCCAGCACCATATGCTGCCTCCCATCCCAACATTGTTAGACTTGGACATTTGCACTGATGGAAAAGAAACTGTAGTTTTCTAAAGTGGCTATTATTTCTGAGATAGGATAATAGAGACACAGCTGAATGCACTGTAACTAATTAGAATTAAAAATCTCTGAGAATTCATGGCAGTTGTAGAGTTATATACTGCTGCATCCAGCATGGCAAGGTGTAAGGTTAACTCAAAAGAGGAACTGTGTCACATAGATTAAGGAAGCAGACTCAGATGAAAGATTTTAATGTGGGGAACCCAGGGGACACTCTGTCCACTGCCAAAGGAGGAGGCAGAAGCAGAGGCCCAGATGTCTGGTTACTCCAAGTATTTATTATCAACAGTGATGTGTTCAGCTAATCATAAAAAATGTGCAGTTTCATGAAAACAGTATTTCACGAGGAAGGAGTTTAAACATAGTGAAACAGGGAACAATGAGGATTTTGGGTGTTTACAGGAAGGACTTGTTTGCTTGGAAGCTGGGAGAAGAGGACAATCACAACGTGGAGGGGTCTTGAGGGGGGCTCATTATTAACTGGGGCAAACGTGCCACTTGCTGTTTACTGGTCCCTCAGCATTTCCTTAGCTGCCTCAGCATCATGTCAAACGACCTTTGCCATTGACATAACTCCACTGATCACCTTTGCAATCTGACCGAGCATGCCTTCAGCGGAATTCAGGCTGTGGGGTGGCCTCTGAAATCTGGGCCTCTAGCAGAATTCAGGCCATGTGGTGGTTCCTGATATCCCACTCTTTTTTTTTATCAATGTTTTGAATAAGAACAGTCATAGTAAGTTGAGGCAGGATCATCTTCATTTTGTTTCTTCTGTGGGTCACGCTTCGGCAGTCTATGCAAAAGAGAAAGCAGAAAAGGAAAGTAACAAAACAGAATTATGATCATAAAAATGTAGTTTCTTTGGAACCAATTAGCTGCATTAAAAGTTTGTAAGCCTTTCTAATACCAGAAATTATACCGTCTTCATTAGTGTCTAAATGCAGAATATGGAAAGAATCAGTATCTCTTTTTAAGGAAATTATATCTAAGGGAGCACTATGCCATTCCCAAGCACCCAAAATATGTGCTTTTACCTGATTCCAATTATGTTCAGATGCATTATATCTAAGAGGAGTAATACAGTATGTGGTAATATTAAAATGACATGGCAACTCCATCTGAGTGTATATAGCATCCAAATCTTGTCCTAGCCAGAAAACAGCATCTTTAAGACTGTCTAATTCATCCCTGAAAGCAATATCCAGACAATGTTGAGTTTGCCACAACTGCAAAGAATTTATCATCATGTTATTAACAAAAATATGTGTTTGTATTTCTTGAGCAAAGGCCACGGCATTGGTAGCCATGACCGAAATTATTCCTATTATAGTCAGAACGACTACGTTAATTAATCCTAATATGTGTTTGGATCTAGTGATAACTGCTTGGATAACTGGATGTAGAATATGTAATGTGGGAGTTTGTGCCCATGGCTAAGTTAAATTAATGGGAAGTCAAATGGCAGTAAGCTGGTGTATATATATATATATATATATATACACACACACACACACACACACACACACAAAATAGTGTGCTTTTTGTTATCATTAGAGATGCAGTGATGTAAAAAACAACTTTTGCAGGAAACGCGAAAGAGACCTGTTATGGTCATCCTTTTGAATGACAACATTTTTCCAACAAGCAGAACGTAAGGAGCAAAAATGCAAGACTGAATAGAAACAGTATGATTAATAGGTATATGGAAGTCGCATTGTTAGCATCTACGGTAATGTTCATTTTGAAGATTTTCACTGACTGCATCTAAAGCAGCAGCAAGTTTCCATTGTGTATCTTGTGATGGACTGGAGCCAAGTTAAAGCTGTAGTCCAGCCATGCCTCCATCATGCCATTGTAAAACACTGTGAATTAACAGTTTTAGTGGTAGCTTTATAAGGGATATCAAGAAGAGGAGAAGATATTATATACCATATGGGCCCCAATTAAAATAAACTTTGTCTAGTAGTTTATAAGCCTTAATGTGAAGAGATACAATTTTGCCAATCTACTTCCTCCAATACACAGAAAGAATGTTGTTGACAAAAGTGTCTCTCCGGTCAGTTAGGAATGATTGACTGAGTGTTTTAAGAACACTCAGGGCTATGGCGTGGTAGTTCCATATCACTGGACTATGAAAGTCATACTTGATAAGCAATGGAGACACATGCTGGATTACAAGCTTGATTTTTTGTAATACAAAAGGGCCTGTAACCTGTCTGACCAATGTAATTATATGGGTTCATTCTTTTGTCATATCTGGAAATTCTGTAATTTTTGGATGTGGCATATAAGTATCATTGACATATCCTAGAGGTGCTTTGTCAACCCATGTCAGCACTCTCAACAATGGAGACTTGGGGGGCAAATGCCCAGTATTGTTCCCTTTGAGCCCCTGTACTGCAACAGAAATGATGGTGGAGACAGCAATCACGTAGTTGGCTGGGGTAAAGGGAAGGTTTTATTGACAAAGAAGACTTTCAGCTGCTTGAATGGCATTTTTTAACTGGCCCCAGGTAATTGGCGAGGAATCATGGGTCGCTCTGGCCTTTGATGCTGGCATGACGCAGATAGTTTGAGGTCCCCACATCCCATGGGTCCCAGTGTCATCTACTGAAATCTCTCGTTTAGCTGGTTATCCTCCATACTGTGACTTGATGCAGTGACCTGGAATCCAAAAAGGTGTTGCAGCTGCTTCAGGAAAGACACAAGCAAATCTTCTCCAAGTTGGTAAGGGATCTGGACCTTTCAAATTCCTGCTTCTGGTGTTTCCCAATAGACAGGTAGAAAAGTAGTTATACATTTCTGATCATAATGTCTTTCTTTTTTTTTAATGAATATAAATTTCCAAAGTACAGCTTATGGATTACAATGGCTTCCCCCCGCCATAACTTCCCTCCCACCTGCAACCCTCACCTTTCCCTCTCCTTCTCCCCTTCCATTCACATCAAGATTCATTTTCAATTCTCTTTATATACAGAAGATCAGTTTAGCATATATTAAGTAAAGATTTCAACAGTTTGCACCCATATAGAAACACAAAGTGAGCAATACTGTTTAAGTACTAGTTATAGCATTAAATCACAATGTACAGCACATTAAGGACAGAGATCCTACATGTGTTCTGTTCACAACTGATCATAATGATAGGACTAAGAGCCAAAGGGAGCACATAAACAAGAATAGTGTCTGCAAATACTAGCTGATAGAATAAAAAAGGGAGAGAACGATCCAACATGGGAAGCGAGATACACAGCAGACCCATAGAATGGCAGATGTCCTAAACAACACTCGGGCCTCAGAATCAGCCCTTAAGGCATGCGGATCTGGCTGAAAAGCCCAAGAGAGTATTTCAGGCAAGGAAAGCCAAGACACTCTGGCAAAAACAAAACAAAACAAAACAAAACACCTAAATGAAAGATCTCTGTGAGTGAGATCCCAGTGGAAAGAACAGGTCATCAAAGAAGGAGGTACCTTTCTCTGAAGGGAGGAGAGAACTTCCACTTTGACTATGACCTTGTCTAAATATGATCAGAGTCGGTGAACTCAAAAGGCTTCCATAGCCTTGGCAACTCATGACAAGAGCCTAGGGTGATTACTGATGCCATAAACAAGAGTGTCAATTTGTTAAGTCAACACCAGGAGTCACTGTGCACTTACTCCTCATGTAGGATCTCTGTTCTTAATGATCATAATGTCTTTCTATAGGACTCATATTCTGATTATCACAAGTAAAAAAAACTTCAAGTTAATAAAACTAGTTTCAGACTGCAGTTGGGCTTTGATATAGTGAAATAGCTTTAGATTCTCCCTTTGATTTTTAAGTTGAAGCTTTAGTTTTAAGTGACAGTGTTCATTGATAGCTTGACCTTGGGGGTTATAAGGGATATCTGTAATGTGGAGAACTCCCCAAATTTGATAGAAACCAGCAAAGGCCTTACTTGTATAGGCTAAACCATTGTCTGTTTTTATAGAATGTGGAATGCCAAGAGCAGCAAAAGCCTCTAAATAATGCTTTTTAACATGATGAAAGGTTTCATCCGCCTGTGCAGGTGCCCAAATGAGGAAAGGGTATCAGCTATGAAGTGAACACATTTTAAATACCCATAAGAATTGATATGTGTAATATCCATTTGCCATAGCTGATTGCTCCAGAGTCCTCTAGGATTAACTCCTTCATTAACCAGAGTTAAGAGCTAACTTTTGACATGAGAGACACATTCTTAGATTATCTTGAGCCTGAGATTTAGAAATATGAAATTACCAACTTAGCAAAGAGGCAGGTTGATGCAACAACATACAGGAGGCCCTAGCTGTTTCAAATGCTGACATAATCAATTTGTCAGTGGTATCATTTGCTGCATATAGAGGACCTGACCAAGAAGTATGATATCTAATATGAGTAATAAAAAAGAGTGAGGTCCTATTTCTAATTACTTGTGGAGTTTGAAAGAACAATGTAAATAATTCTTCATCTTGCAGTTCTTTTCATTTAGCTGTTCCTAATTTTTGTACTAAATGGACTACATTTTGGGAGTCAGAGACTATATTGCAAGACTGTGATACTAAGCATAACACTTGTTGAACAGCTATTAATTCAGCTTAATATGTTGAAGAATAGGGACTCTGAATAATTTTTATAAGATAAGGGCCTTTAGGCCAGCCTTCCCATTGGAGGACCCATCGTAAAGTAAGTCTATATACCTGGAATAGGTAGTGACTGAGAGATTTTAGGAAAAATAAAAGTAGTTTCTTGTAGAAACTTTAGAAGCTTATTTTTAGCATATGATTATCAAGTTGTCCTTTAAAATTTATTAAGGCCATTTGCTAAAGAATAGAATTTTGAAAGAGTCTCTTTTTGATATTTACCCAAGGGAACATGTATAATCTCTGGATCTTTCCCAGTAAGTTTAGTGAGACATTTGCATCCTTGCATAGTGACTTTTACTATAAGATCCACATATAATGAAGCTGTATTAACTTCCTAACTAGGGAGATGGATCCATTCTACAATACCAAAATGTGGTTGTTCTTCTATAAGAACATTTGTGGGAGACACATTGGTAGGAAGAACTATGAGAAATACTGGAAAAGAATAATCAGTGCATTTCAATTGAGCTTTACTGACCTTCTCCTTTAATAACTTTAATTCAGCTATCGCAGCAGATGACATGTGCTAAGGAGATGAAAGATCTAGATCCCCTTTAAGCATTTTAAATAAATTTGTTAATTGATGAGAAGGGATCCCAAAAAAGGGACAAAGCCAATTTATATCTTCCAATAACTTCTGGAAATCATTAAGTTTTTAGTTTATCCCTTCAGATTTCTACCTTTTGTGGTTTAATAGTTCTATTTGCAGTTTCTCTTCCTAAATATTTAAAGGATGGTATTGTATTTTTTTCAGGTGCAATAGAAAACCCTTTTTCTTTAAGATGTTCTATTTCTAGTAATACCTGATGAACCAGTCTTCCTGAAGGAGCAGAAACTATAATATCATCAATATAATATATGAGATAAATGGAAGGATTTGGAATGTATAGGTGCTAAGATTTTGTCAACAAATTTCTGACATATAGTAGGACTATTTTTCATTCCTTGAAGCAAAACCTTCCATTGGAATCTCTGTATGGGGGTTATATTGTTTAATGTTGGCACTGAAAATGCAAATCTTTGTTTATCCTGAGGAGCCAAAGGAATTGAAAAAAGCAGTCTTGGAGATCTATAACAACTAGCTCGCATTCTGCAGGGATTGCAGTAGAAGGAAGTCCTGGTTGTAAAGCACCCACAGTATGCATCGTTCTATTTATTTCTCTGAAGTCATGTAAAAGTCTCCATTTTCCTGATTTTTTTAGGAATAGTAAAAAATGGGTATATTCCAAGGGCTAGTGGTTTCCTCAATATGCCCCACTTTAAGTTGTTCATCAACTAATTTATGTGCATATAAGAGCTTCTCCTTGCTTAGGGGCCACTGATCCACCCATGCAGAGTCATCATGAATCCATTGTATGGGCTCGGCATGAATTAATGGAGAGGCTTCAGTGACCCCTAAGAAAAATCCTCAAAATTGCCAGTTCCATGCCGATTATTTTTTGGCTGAGTCTCAGCAGGCTCAGTAACTCCATGACTATGATTCCCCATCCTCTGGCCTGATGAATATCTTTTCATTATTTCCTAACTCGGGGAGCTATGAGACACATCAGAAGTACTTGTAAAATAAATATCCTACGTGGTTAATTTCAGTTTCATGGCTGAGAGCAAGTCTTGATTCTATAAGGTGGTAGGAATATCATCTAGATAGGGCTTAAAATAGCCTGATTTTTCTTTAGAGCCTACCCATGAAAGCTCTCTTGCACTTTGGTTTACTAGGGTAAACCTAGTAACTCCCTTAAGTTTATGTTATGGGGTTATGGTCTCCCGAGCCTGTGGCCAGTCAGCAACACTTAGAACAGAGATGTCTGTACTTTGTCTGTGAGGCCTCTGATTCTTTTTCCATTTACCTTTATGATCATTTGAGGTCTTTCTCAAGAGCAAGTCTGAGTCCAAAGCACTTGTGAAGTACCTGAACTGCCAAGCTCCTTAGAGAGGCTTTTTCGTAATTGAATGTAAGGTAAAGTTAGTAATTGTGCAATTCTCATGCCTAGTTGTAATATATGAATAGTATTTGACTTTGCCATTACTTAAATCTCCCCTTGAAAATCAGTATCAATGACTCCAGGTAACACTTGTAAGTTTTTCATAGTATGTCCACTTCTTCCAATAATAAGTCCAACTGTTTGGGTGGAAGAGGGCCATATATTCTGGTAAGAATGGCTTGGACTCCTGGTTCAGAAGTTAGTACTGCTGAGATGGAGCAGGGTAGGTCCAGCCCTGCACTGTCTGGAGTGGCCCTGAAGAGAGAGGTGATCCACGTGAGGTCTGAGCCAAATATGCCCTCCTTGCTTGATGGGCTGGGGCGGGTCCTGCTTTCCGTTTCCCAAAGGCTGAGCACTTAAAGGAGTGCCGTCTGCGATGAAATTTAGATCTACATTGATTTGCCCAATGATTTCCTTTTTTACGTTTAGGGCATAGCCCTGGAGTAGTAGAAGTGTTCGTTGTTGCTGAATTTTATCTACAATCCTTTTGAAAATGTCTTAATTTACAACAATTGAAACAATTCTTATGGCTGGCATTAAACATTCCTTTAAGAGCTGATGTCAACATTGCCTGAGTATGGCCAGAACTGCCGATATACTGAAAACTCTAAAAAGTCTGAAAAAATCCTCCTGTATTTTTTATTGATGTAATAGCCTTTCCTTCCTTCCTTCCTTCCTTCCTTCCTTCCTTCCTTCCTTCCTTCCTTCCTTCCTTCCTTCCTTCCTTTTTTTTGACAGGCAGAGTTAGACAGTGAGAGAAAGAGAGAGAGACAGAGAGAAAGGTCTCCCTTTTTCTGTTGGTTTACCCCTCAAGTGGCCGCTATGGCCAGCGCATTGTGGCTGGCACGCTGCACCGTTGCAAAGCTAGGAGCCAGGTGCTTCCTCCTGGTCTCCCATGGGGTGCAGGGCCCAAGGACTTGGGCCATCCTCCACTGCACTCCTGGGCCACAGCAGAGAGCTGAACTGGAAGAGGGGCAACCGGGACAGAATCCGGCACCCCAATCGGGACTAGAACCCCGGGGTGCCGGCGCTGCAAGCGGAGGATTAGTCTAGTGAGCTGCAGCACCGGCTGTAATAGCCTTTTTACAATCTTTCACATACCATTTGCTTTATCAACATTTCTGCAGACTGATTCTGTGACACCTGTCTCTGACAGGCTTGTGCGAACAGATCCACAAATTGAGAATATGGCTTTGTAGGACCTTGGAGACGTTGAGAAAAGGACCCCTGAGGGCTATCTTTTTCTGGTATAGACATCTAAGCCCTTTGGGCTGCTAGGCTGTTTGTTCATAAGCTCAGAGATCATAGGTTAGTTAATTTTAGCATCTCAAAGGTAATTGGAATGTTTTTTCTCTGATTAGCCTTTGCTTGTTCCTGACAAAAATCTGCTAAGCTAGACTTCCAGATCAGATAATCTCCTCCATCCAGTGTCGCTTTGGCTAACATGATGATCTCATGGTGGGAGTGTCATTCGACCTATGGTTTCAATCATACTTATGGTGAAAGGAGTAGTAGCTCCATTCTTTAGCACACTATCTCAAAGAGCATTTAAAGACTTCAAATCAAAAGTTTGGTGCAAGCCAACTGTTTGACCCTTAACCTGCGGGAAAGGCTCTTTGGTAAGAGGACATAAGATGGGCCTGATCTTCTAAATTAACTGATTGTAATGCAGCTTGTAATGGGGTAAGTGAAACTTGCCTAGACTTGTTAGTAGACTGAGCAAAAAGACCTGTAGAAGGGAATGGAGCTGTGGGGCGGGTTTGGCTAGGAGGCTCCTTTAAGGGCTCCAAGATTTGTTTTATTAGACCCAAGTATAAAAAACTGTAACCGGAAGAGAAGCTCCACTCCTATGAGCCTTTTCTTAAATTTCCCCCTACTCTATCCCAGCACTTAGGATCCACAGTACCTTGTTCTTGGGAACCAAGGATCATGCTTAACTATAGCATCCGAGAGTTCTTCCAATTTAGTGTCTGATATTCTAGCTCCTGACTATTTAATCATACGTTTAATAATTGAATATAATATTTAGCTTCCTAAGATTGACATTGCCCCGTTTGTTCCCCAGGTTTGAACAACACACAACTACTTGCACACTCAAGGTCACAACTCTGCTGAGCACCAAGCTTGCCAATCGCCATGTGTCGTTTCACCTTTTTCTGTCTTCTCTGCACCTTTTTCTGTCTTCTCTGCTCGCGGCAGGCCTTTTCTCCTGGCTGTTTGTAGTTTCACCTTTTTTCTATTTTTTCCACTCATAGCAGACCTTCTCTTCGGGCCTCACGTTGGGCACCACTCTACTGTGTCCAGCATGGCAGGGTGTCAGGTTAATCTGAAAGAAGGAGAAACAGTGTTGCATACATTAAGGAGGCAAGCTCAGATGAAAGATTTTAATGTGGGGAACCCAGGGGACACTCTGTCCACTGCCAAAGGAGGAGGCAGAAGCAGAGGCCCAGATGTCTGGTTACTCCAAGTATTTATTATCAACAGTGATGTGTTCAGCTAATCATAAAAAATGTGCAGTTTCATGAAAACAGTATTTCACGAGGAAGGAGTTTAAACATAGTTAAACAGGGAACAGTGAGGACTTTGGGTGTTTACAAGAAGGACTTGTTTGCTTGGAAGCTGGGAGAAGAGGACAGTCACAACGTGGAGGGGTCTTGAGGGGGGCTCATTATTAACTGGGGCAAACGTGCCACTTGCTGTTTACTGGTCCCTCAGCATTTCCTTAGCTGCCTCAGCATCATGTGAAACGACCTTTGCCATTGACATAACTCCACCGATCACCTTTGCAATCTGACCGAGCATGCCTTCAGCAGAATTCAGGCTGTGGGGTGGCCTCTGAAATGTAGGCCTTATCAGAATTCAGGCCATGTGGTTGTCCCAGACAATTGACTTCCTCTCCAGTGGGGCAGAACTTGCCACAGTGTATCATGTTGTAGTAATTACAGAATCTGTTCCTATCAGATGCCTGACCAAACTTTAAATTCTTTTTTTTGTTGTTGTTTGTTTTGACAGGCAGAGTGGACAGTGAGAGAGAGAGACAGAGAGAAAGGTCTTCCTTTTTTCCATTGGTTCACCCTCCAATGGCCGCTGTGGCCGGCTGCTTCTCCTGGTCTTCCATGCGGGTGCAGGGCCCAAGCACTTGGGCCATCCTCCACTGCCCTCCCGGGCCACAGCAGAGAGCTGGACTGGAAGAGGGGCAACCAGGACAGAATCAGGCTCCCTGAACGGGACTAGAACCCAGTGTGCCGGCACCGCAGGCAGAGGATTAGCCTATTGAGCCATGGCGCTGGCCCAAACTTTCAATTCTTAATGGGTGTAGATGAACTGATCTTCCTTTGGCACTCTGTAACTCAGTTCCTCTAATTCACTATGGGCATAGCAGGTACTATGCAGAATGGTAGATGGTATATCAATAACTGAATACAGTTTCCACTTAAAACTTCAAGGCATGACTCTAGTAAGACTTACTTGTTTTGTTTTCTATTCATTTTGACCTTAGACGTCTGATAAAAAATTGAATGGCAATAATCATCTTCCTAATCTCTGTTTGATAATTTCTGTCATTCTGCTAGGATGTATGTAAACCAATAGCTCAACTTGAAGAACAATAGTAATCTATTGTAGCTATCATCTTCTCCTAGCATAATGATTCTAAACCAGGGACTGGAGGCAGGATGTGATTCAAAATCCCCTGGGGTGCTTTACATGTTACACATGGTGGCCTTCCCCTCTCCACTGAGCATCTCTTCCTCATTATACCTTTCCTTGATCATCTTTAAGTAGCAACCTTTAGTTGGGTCTTAACATTAGAAGGTTAATTTTAAAAGGATACATTATGTCTTTTTTGTTTTTTTTTTTTCATTTTGTCTTAATCCCATTTTTGCAATCACATGGTGTAATACAGTGTAAAGTTTAAATGAACATACAAGATAAAAGACTGAAAACAGCCTAAATGTAGGTGTGCCTACTGCTATGGGAAAGTTGCTTGTTTAAATAAACAACATTTGGCCGGTGCTGTGGCTCACTAGGCTAATCCTCTGCCTCCGGTGCCGGTACCCCAGATTCTAGTCCCGGTCGGGGCTCCGGATTCTGTCCCAGTTGCTCCTTTTCCAGTCCAGCTCTCTGCTGTGGCCTGGGAAGGCAGTGGAGGATGGCCCAAGTGCTGGGGCCCTGCACCCCATGGGAGACCAGGAGAAGCACCTGGCTCCTGCCTTCGGATCAGTGCGGTTTGTGGGTCGCAGCGTGCATGGCTGCAGCGGCCATTGGAGGGTGAACCAACGGAAAAAAGGAAAACCTTTCTCTCTGTCTCTGTCTCTCACTGTCCACTCTGCCTGTCAAAAAAATAAAATAAAATAAGTAAATAAACAAACAACATTTTGAAAACACAACGTAACAACACTTGAGGAATTTTAGAAGTTAATCACCTATAATTTTGTGGTTCCTACATGACATTTTCTCACTTCACATGGCATTTCCGTTGGCACTCAAATGCCCTCGCAGTCATAACCAGAGTGGGCACTGCTTTTATACTCTGGGGCATTCTCCTGCCTTCAAGTCACAGCACATTTTATGTAAGTGATATTTCTTATTGTTTTTACCTTCAATAGTTATACTCAGTGTGCATCACAATCTATGAAGCCCTTCAGGCAACAAGTTTTTGGAGCAATTTCTCACTGTTCCAAGCCTTTTCTTACGACATATCCCCTGTCACCGCCACCACCCCCAACCACTATGAGAACATCTGCTGTATCCACGGCTCAGTGACTTCTGTCTTCCTAGTCCTGTTCTTTCCTTGCAACTCCTCCTCCTCTTCATCCTCATGGAGATGCTGTCAGAAATGTTAGCATTTCCCTGGGAGAGCAGGAAAGAAAGGATTGATAGGAAAGGGTATTAGCAAATCTGTAGGGGATGGTGGGTGGAAAAACCACTATGAAGGTGGGAAATTGTGACAGTGAATTGATGAGCAAGAGGCTGTGACGTGTGAGTAGGTGGGCAGAAGCACGGGGGAAGGAGTGGAAGAGGGGTACAAGGGTGTCTGTTCACTGGAATTAGTGCATTTCACACACAATTGGTCAATGATGCTCTGTGGGTTGCCTTCCATTTGTTGACAGTAGAGGCAGATCTAGTTTCCATGGGGTCTGGATCTTGTAAAATTTGGGAACCAGAAATTTACGTGGAGTGGGGGCTCTCTTTAAATTAAGTCTGAAAGAGATTTTTCTTTAGAATGAAAAAGTAAATCACAATGGGTTAAAGAAGTCTTGGAGATTCAAGTTCTTCCTTCTGGATCTTTGTAAGGCAGCTGATCAGAATTCCACAGAAATACTTCCTGATTGGTGTCTGATTCTCCTCCCCACCTGTGACAACTTCTAGAACTCTCAAGACCTGGAGAAAATAAGGGATTTGATGCTTATTCTTCATTAGCTTCACATAAACTCACTCTAGCTGTGAAAATGGGAAATATTAAGGACTTAGTTACTTGGATAAAAAGACTCAGGGAGCTATGATTTGGAGATTTTTTTTTAAAGCATTCTATTTTACATTGTTTGGTTATAGTATCCTCTTACAGTGTAAAGAAATTCAAGCTTTGCTAAAGGGATAATTCAAAGATACAATTTTTTAATTTATTTTTTATTTTTTATTTATTTTTTCTTGACAGGCAGAGTGGACAGTGAGAGAGAGAGAGAGAGAGAGAGAAAGGTCTTCCTTTGCTGTTGGTTCACCCTCCAATGGCCACCGCGGCCAGCACACCGCACTGATCCGAAGGCAGGAGCCAGGTGCTTCCCCTGGTCTCCCATGGGGTGCAGGGCCCAAGCACTTGGGCCATCCTCCACTGCACTCCCTGGCCACAGCAGAGAGCTGGCCTGGAAGAGGGGCAACCGGGGCAGAATCCGGCACCCCGACCGGGACTAGAACCCGGGGTGCCGGCGCCGCAAGGCAGAGGATTAGCCTATTAAGCTGTGGCGCCGGCCAAAGATACAATTTTTAAGAAGATCTTTGTCCAGCATCTTCTGGGTAGTATACACCCAACAATTTTTATTCTGCCAGTAACAGAAAGAATAAATATTTTAAGTGAGTCTCCAAGGAAATCCAAAGCTTATGAAATACATATTGTACACAAAGCATTGTGCCAGAAAGAGTGGAAAGATGCAGAGAAGCATAGAACACTGTTTTGGCCCAAGCCTATGATTGTTTTCTTACAATTAGGACAATATAACTCCTTCTGAAGACAATAAAACTAAAGTATCAATCATCTCAGCTTTGTATTACAATCCCATCATCTTATCCTTTCAGATTTGTTTACATTTAGAAAATGAACTGTTTGCCTGATAAAAGATGCCTTTAGCCACAAAATGCTCTTGGCCTTATCCGCGCTGTGAATACTTGAATTTACTCTGTCAATAGCACAAGAACATCATAATCCATTTGAGATTTGTATTCTATCTTGTAGTCATTTTTAAGTTTAAAATTCCCCAACCATTCATTTGAATTAATGGGAAGTTTTAAAAAAATTTTAGGAATCTATGGAATCATTAAATTAATAGGAGGAAATAACTGAGAACACTTATCTAGAATATTGTGGCAAGATTATTTGGTGGGTGGACATGTGATGACCTCTTTATTGGTCTGCACCATACATTCCATGTTTCCCCAGTATGCTTATAACCCCAGAGCTGCTCTGCTATTTTACCCGTTATTTCTGTAAGCATTGAGAAGGCAGGTTTACAGTGTTCCCCAAGTACAAACAGTAAAACATGACAACTTGACTTTCATTTGGAAAGGAATTGTGACTACAGTTGCAAAATTGGAATATTCAAGGTTATTGTAATTTCAAGAATACTCATTAAGCATTGGGCAAAATGCGCTGGAGATAATCACCTTGCATATGTGAATTTTACGATAGTAGGCAAACATTGGACTGCCCATTTTAAAGGTAAAGAAACTGAGACCCTAAAAGATGCCTTCTAACATCTCGTAGGATAGTTAGGTAGGAGCAGGCATGAACAGCTTTCACTGACTCTTTTCTGGTGCTCCTTTCCATCTTGCCCCTGCCTCCTCCTATACCTCCACCCCTCACCCCCTTTTTGGGAAAAAAAAAAAAAGCATCTTTTGGAGAAAAAAAGGCCAATGTGTTCTCGCTAGCCTATTTTCTGACAGGCATCTGCAGCCAGGTATAAACCTCCACGTGGAGGAAGACACAATCTTCTTTCCCTAGATCTGCTGAGGAGAAAAACAGCGTCTGTGTCAAAATCAGGGAAGAGCAATTGGTCCGGACATTAGCTCCCATGCAGTGCCTGTTGTAATGAAACAGGCTTTCCTTGTGCAGTCCTGACATCCTAGAAGGTGCCCAGAGAATTGCCAGGTGGGCAGTCAGCAGGGAAAGTCCACGGGCCAGAGCTGTATTACTGGCCCAGCAGTTACTCAGACTAAATGCAACCACTGAACCTTACTCTTGCAGGCACACACTGTCTCTCAGGGAGATTGTCCTTCTCCATAGCAGTTAATTTGTTTTTACCTCTCAATTAGCTTTTTCACAGAGTGTTTGATATGCTCAAGTAGTTGATATTCTCTTTCTACATATGTTCATGTTCCCTGGATTATCCACTGACATCTATGTTATCCCAACTCACCATGAATATTATCAAGCCTAGATTTTTCATTTGAACCTAAATGAATGCAGATTTTCTTGTAATCACAAAATGAAACATTTACACTACCTATAGTTTTGATAATATTTTATCAAACATTTATACTACCTATAGTTTTGATAATATTTTATGATCGGAAAATGGACTAGTTCTTTTAAAATGTATTGCTATAGATAGTAGGTTCAGTTATTGAAAGTACTCATTCATATTAGGGGAAATTGTATTTACAGGCATATGAAATCTAAAAAAAAAAACTGCACAGCATTAAACACACATATTTTCATCCAAAGGTGAGAAGATAATCTCTAAGGTTGAGATTTGGGGAATGTCTGATGAATTGGTGCTTATTTAATCATGTAATGTTCATTTCTTCGAGTAAAATAAAATGTGAGGGGATGTGACTTTGTTTTTCTCATCAAAACCCTTCTGACTTTCTATAAAAAAGAAATTTATAGAGTTCAGAAACCTCTAAAAGCCTTTATTTATAAAACATAAGTATACAATAGAATAAATTATACTCAGCCAGTGAAATAGCCCACATGAAATATAATTTCAGGCATTAAATTAATTTAGTCAAACTGAAATCCTTGTTCCATTTCTCTTTGAGATATTCTCATTTATAAGTGGTTTAATGACATTACTTGGCTTTGGAAATGACAGGCAAGCAAATTTGCCTTGCTACTGTTATCTAGATAATTTTGAACATTTTCATATATTAAACTTGGTGAGAGTTATAACTGGAAAATATTTTTGTAGAATGCTATACCTTATTTTTGAAATTCTACTTTGTCAATAGACAGTAAAATGTGGTGTGTGCAAAAAGTCCTTAAGAAAAACACTATAACAACACCCTGAAATGTAACTTGAGATGCTTGAGAGGAAGGGACGCAGGCTCAGTCTCAGAGTGCCTGTGAAGCCCCAGAGGCCCAGCTTACAGGCCTCTCTGTCTTCCACTTCTCTTGTCCTTTCTGTTCCCACCCTCCAACTCAAGACTCAGGCTGTCAGGTACCCTGGCTCTCATTACCACCCTGACTTCAAAACTTGCTCTTAGGAAAAAGAAAACACCACACTCTCCCAGATAGTCTTTAATTTTATTTATTTATTTATTTATTTGCTCAAAGCTCTTTCTTGTAATCAACAGTGTAAAATAGATAAAAGTAGGATAAATCCTTTGTGAAGCCAGGATGGTGGCTGCTCCCACAGATTCTCATCAAATTTAACCTCCTACTTAGAACCACTATACTTGGAGCACAATCTGCCAGTCCTACCCCAAGTTCTCTGAGGGGTTCAGAGAGCTGAAATTGGTAAATTACAATTTTGGGGCCAGCATTGTAGCATAGCACTTTAAGCTGCTGTCTGCAATGCTGGCATCCCATATGAATGCCGGTTCAAGTCCTAGCTTCTTGACTTCTAATCTAGTTCCCTGCTAATGTGCCTGAGAAAGCAGCCAAGGGTGTTCCAAGTACTTGGGCCCCCTCCCAGGCCACGTGGGAGACCCGGATGAAGTTCCAAGTTCCTGGCTTTGGTGTGGACCAGCCCCAGCCATTGTGGCTATTTAGGGAGTAAACCAACAGATGGAAGATCTCTATCTATCTCTTTCTCTCTCCTCCTGTCTCTGTAACTCTGCCTTTCAAATAAAATATACCTTTTTAAAACATCACAATCTTGGCCGGTGCCATGGCTCAATAGGCTAATCCTCTGCCTGCAGCGCTGGCACACCAGGTTCTAGTCCCGGTCAGGGCGCCGGATTCTGTCCTAGTTGCTCCTCTTCCAGTCCAGCTCTCTGCTGTGGCCCGGGAGTGCAGTGGAGGATGGCCCAAGTACTTGGGCCCTGCACCCCATGGGAGACCAGGAGAAGCACCTGGCTCCTGCCTTCGGATCAGCGCGGTGTGCCGGCTGCAGCAGCCATTGGAGGGTGAACCAATGGCAAAGGAAGACCTTTCTCTCTCTCTCTCTCTCACTGTCCACTCTGCCTGTCAAAACAAACAAACAAAAATCACAATCTTAAGGGAAAGATAACCAACAATGCTGAATATCATTTTCCTTAATTTAATTGTGATATTTTAATTCTGACAAGGGAGTGAATATCTTAGTGGAATTTCAGGTATGATAACCTGGTTGGAGAGATATTTTCAGGTTCGACTATTCTGACCCACCCATGCAGTCCTACTTTATAGACTTTACTTTTATAGAAAAGTCCTACTTTTCATACTTCTCAACGATGGGCTGTACTGTAACTCTCAGTGAAAATTTCAAATACCTCTTTCAAAATATTTTCTTAACTATGCCTTTTCTAGGCGTGAAAAATTATCTGGTTTTTGATCTGGGTACCAATCATTTAGACTGATGGATTTTAACAATTATAAAATTTGCTTTCACTTATAATGCATTTTGATTTCCTGGGATGAAATGTATTAACTTGCTAACTGTTACATACTGTTAAAAGACATCTATGTTAGGCCTTAAAACACTTTTTCTTATATGTAGTATAAATATATGCGTTCATTATTAAATTTTCATTACCAGAACCCTTTAATTTTAATGTTTGCTTTGTGATCACTGCTTTAACTATTAAGGTTAGATATGTTTATTGTTTGATTTGTACTATATT
This sequence comes from Oryctolagus cuniculus, assembly GCF_964237555.1. NCBI lineage: Eukaryota > Metazoa > Chordata > Mammalia > Lagomorpha > Leporidae > Oryctolagus > Oryctolagus cuniculus. The sequence continues at coordinate 34,908,769 of NC_091432.1, forward strand.
ATACAATTGAGAGAATACAGAAAATGGAATATTCCAAAAGCCATTTGCAAGTCTACAGAAATGAAAAAGTAGCAGTACATTATTTAATTGAATGTATATTCAATATTAATTTTGTTAGAGTTGTCTTCAAAAATGACTTTGAACTATGACTGGATAAAGATTTTCTTTTTTTCTGGCTGGCTAGCTTCTCATAAAGAAAATATTTCATTTGATTTTCATGTTCCTTGATTTAGGTAAAAGCTTCTACTATAAAACATTTGTCTATGCCTTTAAAATATTTGATGTAAAGTTTCATAGAATAGAGCCTCCAATACTAGACATACAAATAAACATTGTAGTTAAAAATATCATAGGACTTGATTCCCAAAAATCTTCCTGCCCCTTTATAGTAGATTTGCCTTGAGGAAGTCACTGCACCTAAGATTCGTATAAAATCTGATTGTTTTAAGGACTGAATGATTCATGCACGTGGCGGTGCATCCATCACTGAGTACCCTTGCATGTGGGTAGCTGATGTGGTGCCAGATGTCCTGGTCCTCCTAGTCCTGGCCCCAGTTTCAGGACCGGGACACAGACAAGATGGAAGTGCTGTTTCTCCTCAATTCTCTCTGTCTGAAGGGCCATCCTCTCTAGAACTCCCACTAGAGACCTCTGTTGCAACTGCATCACGGATCACCTACCCCTGCCCACTCTGTTCCTCACTACCTCACCACGGCTATCCTGAGTCTCCTCAGTCAACTTCCAGCAGGCAAATCTTGCTCTCAAGGTCTGCTTCCAGGCTAAGCAATCTACCACAATATATGCAAGTTAACTTTACTTCAACATGTTCAATTCTATCCACCTGAAATATGCCAGGTACTTTTGTGTGGCCATTTTACAATCCTTTTCTTCAACAGACCTCTACTCATAAATCCTGTTAGCCTATGGCCTCCCAACTTTTGGCAACACACTGCAGTGTCATTTTCTTATTATTCCCTCTTGACGGCTTTGCATCCCGAGGCATTTTGAAGCTTACGTGTTTGGCTTTCCGTTCATGCACTGGAGAGCTTCCTGCCCAGTGGTTGAGGCGAGTTTGGGAACCTGCCGTTCCCCCACAGCTCCCTTTTAACTAGTCGTACACCAGGTACTGACACTGAACAAGACCTTACACAGCCCTTAAATAGATGGCATACATGATGCTAGGCAAATGCATCAAAGAAAGGACTGTACTGACTTGTAACTCCTCACTCATGTCAGCTTTCTCTCTATAGTTTCAAGTTTGGGTCACTCTCCCTATAAAGTCTTCATAATAATCAAAATTCATTTTGCAGTCTGTTGCTATTTTTATACTTTGACAAATACTGCATACCAGGATACTGCAAAACTTTCATGTGAAATGCACATTATGAAAAAACTACACATGGATTTCAAAAATTTTATGCCAAAATATCTTTTAATTTCATTTTCCATTTTTTAGTGTACCATCATCCAAACAACCATTTATATTGATTTATTTGCCCTTATAATAAAGTTACCCCTGCCTGTAGAAGTCATGTTTCAGAAATATTAGCCTAACTACAGATTTTCTTGAATGACCCACTAGTTAAAAAAAAAAAAAGTAGCATAACTCTAGAACAAATATTAGAAAAAAAAACATGTCTTGCCATGTCCATTGTTAATACTCTGCTTGGAGCCAGTGTCATCCATTGCTCAAATTACCTTTGCCTTCTATAATCAATTATCAACCTGGAAGTCCTATTGATTCTTTAAAAAACTAAATCAGGTCCTGTTACTGCTGTGTTTCAAGACTTCCAATGATTTCCCATTTTACTCTCCACCCTACCACCCCACTCCCTGGATTTTGTATTTACCTACTGTACTCTATAACTTTACTTCAGTCTAATCAGCTTCCAGATGGTTCCTTGATCATGTCCGTTGTCTTTGCTCAAGCAACTAGCCTTGCTTGTGTTTTTTTTTTTTTTTTTTTTTTCCCAGCTATCTGCTTGCTAACTCTCTTACCTCTCGTATCTCACATACAAGTTTATTTGGTCATTTATTCCTATAAAATTGCAAATGTAATATATTTTAATTATATGTGTTTAAGATCATTATCTCTTTTCCACTCTAATTTCCTCTTTCTCATGTTATCTCATGTACAAAGTGGCTGTAGGTATTTTCAAAGTAGACATAAGGGTAAATTGAGTTGGAGCTATGTTTAGTTTGGGCATAGTGGAATGTAATTAGTGCTTCCAAGTTACATCTGTGTATAGTTAATTTTGGTGTTGGAAGATGATTCCAGGAAGATGGCATTAGAGTAAATTGGTTTTTTTTTTTTCTATCTTTGAAATCTTTATTTATTTACTTGAAAAATAAAGGGAGAAAGGGACAGAAGGGAGGGAGAAGAACAGGAAGAATCTCTTCTCCACTGGTTTGCTCCTCAAATGTCCATAGCAGCTGAGGCTGGCCCAGGCTGTGGCCAGAAGCCTCAAACTCCATTCCAGTCTCCCATGTGTATGCATGGATCAGACTACTTGAGTTATGACCTGCTGCCTCCAATAGTGTGCATTAGTTGGAAACTAGAATTGGAAGCAGAACCTCAGGCACGCTATATGGGATGTGAGCATCCCATATGGTATCTTAACCACTACACCACATGCCTTCCACTGTTGGTTTTTGCCTGCACTAGGGTGCCTGGCTCTAAGAATATGCATGTGTATATGTGTGTGTGTGTGTGTGTGTGTGGTGGGGGGATGCCAGGGAACCATTTGGCACAGCAGTTTAGACACTGCATAGAACATCCACATTTCATTTTAGAGTGTCTGAATTCTGCAGATTCCATTTTCCTGCTAATGTCCATCCTGGGAGTTGATTACTCAAGTAGCTGAGTTCCTGCCACCAACATAGAAGACCTCAGTTGAGTTCCTGGCTATTGGTTTTGGGTTGACCCGACACTGGCTTTTGCATGCTTTTGCAGAGTGAACCAGCAAATGTGAGATTTCACTTGTCTCTCTGCTTTTCAAGCAAAATAAATAAACAAATAAATAAATAGATAAAAAGAAAGTAAATTTAAAAATTTATGTTAAAAATGTATGTGGGTGGGTGATGGAGAAAAAGCATGGAATGAAAGTAATGAAGTCAATTAATTTGCAGAGCATTCTTCCGTGTTTACAGCTCATTTTTAAAAGAAACCTGATCAAAGTTTTCCTGAATTTGACATCAATCCTAAAATTTTAATGAAATCACTAATAAAGTTGTGACACTGAAATAAACTTTTCTAAGCAATAATGGAAAAACAATTTGATTCACCAAGCCAAAGTGAAGATCAAGTTATCTTCCTGGTCTCTTTATAGAAAATGTTATTGAATATTTCACATGTAGTTTTGCATCCTTTTTGTTGAAGAAGACAGCAATTTGTATGAACCTCAGGCCCCACATGATCCAGGTATGACCTGATCATGCTATATACTTTACTTATTTGTTTAGTTGATTGTGTATTGTCTGTCCCTCTCTAATCCAACAGAGGCTAAGTCCCTCAAGAACGTGATCTCGGTTCACTGATGTGTTCTAAGTACCTGAACAGTGCTTGGCACAAGGCAGGCCCTCAATAAATATTTGTTGAATGACTGAATCGATTTACATTACAATGAAACATGGGTGTTAATCTAATTTAATCCTGCTCAAGAAAAGTCAATGTGGAGGGGAGTAAAAAGACTGCAGTGCATGGAAAATACCTCCCCTTTCAACTCTACTTTGTGTAACTTAGGGCATTGAAGTAAATTCCTAGTCCTAGGTGTTGTTTCAATAATCATTAGATACCATGGTTTTCAATAGGCTCTGGAACATTGTTTTTTAGGTTCTATTACCTTACTCCTTGGGACTCAAAGCTAGCCTCAGCTGTTTTATTTGGCATCATCCCACTCAGGGGTGAGAATTTAATTTTAGAGCCAGGAGGAGGTGAGGCTATGCAGAGAGCCACTAGGAAGCCAGTACAACAGCCTTTTTTTTTTTTTTTCCTTAAGCGAAGAATAGACAGAAGGAAAGTAAAGGCAAACTATTTTTTTTATTTTCTTATATTACCAATAATAGAAATCTCTCCCTGTTTATTTAAATATTAGACATTAGAAATAAAAATACTCTTCAGGCAAAGCAGGGAAAAATATAAGATGTGCATCTTTTTAAAAATGGGCTTATAAATATGGAGCTTAAAGACCAGAACCAAGGGGGCCAGCACTGTGGTATAGGGGGTAAACCACCACCTGCAGCACCGGCATCCCATATGGGAGCCAGTTCGAGCCGTGGCTGCTCCAGTTCTGATCCAGCTCCCTGCTAATGCACCAGGGAAAGCAGTGAAGGATGGCCCAAGTGCCTGGACCTCTGCACCCACAAAGGAGACCCAAAAGAAGCTCCTGGCTCCTGGCTTCGGCCTATCTCATCTCTTGCTGTTGTGGCGATTTGGGATGTGAACCATTGGAAAGAATATTTCTCTCTCCCTCTCTTTCTCTCTGTAACTCTGACCTTCAAATAAATACATAAATCTTAAAAAAAAAATACAGACCAGAGCCAAACTTTAAGAAAAAAAGAATCTCAAGATTTCAATTTGGAGGAATTTTAGTTTTGCTAACAGCCCAAACACATTAAATTAGTAGCGGAGGCAGGCGTCTTTCCACTTCAACACCCAACCTTTTCCTTACCACAAAACACCTCTTTTTTATGCCATCATAGCATTTTTGGAGGTCATCACCGATTTCTCTGGTTTTTGAGAACACATTTCTGGACCCAGAAGGGCAGTTGCATTATCAGTAGTGAACAACACAGTGAGCTAATGAAGGTGTTAGATATTGACCAGATCCTCTCTGCTTTCTCAGTTTGGTAGCTAGCATTTGCACTGCTGTTTTCTAGAATATATTTGCTGCACCTGACTCCACATCTAGCAAGTCTCAACAAAGGGACATCAATAAATTTTCCAATCTGAGCTTTTGTCAACACTAACCTTGCAGAATACATACCATCCAGAATTGTGACATTCATTGCTAAATTTTGCTGTTGGTAAAGAATTTTGTTCCAGATTAGGTACCTGAGGAGATTATTGGAACCATAAGATTCTTTCACATTATTTCTCATCACTTTGCAGACAACAGCTGAGTTTACCAGGTTTCTTGGAAAAGTAGAGATTTCTGGTTCAGAATTGCATCTTTACTCAGAAAAGTAATGAAAAAAAAAAAGTCCCTGTTAGGCACAGATAACTGTAGTGAATGGAATATCAATGCTGAGAGCTGTAATGTCCCCACTGGACTATCAGTAGCTCGAGGGAAAGCACTGAGTGGAATGAAACTTCCAATCTTTGCATTATTGTTCTGAAAAGAAAAAAAAAAATTCTTTTTTGCCTAAAGGCTCAGGAAGCACTTCCGAAACACATTACAACCCAAACCAGCTCAAACAAATTAAAATTTGAGCTGTCTCAAAACTTAAAGAGCGGTTTTCTTCATTTTTAAAGAAGTTATTCTCCTAAATTTTCTTCTCTGAAAACAGCAGTAGAAATACATAAGATGACTGCACCAATATGATAGACATATGAAAAAAAAAAGGAAGAAAGAACTTTTAAGGGAAAAAAAAAATGAAGAGCCAGGATTTAAATTATTCATCAGGCCTCCCCAGGCCTGCTTCCTTTCTTGCTTGGTGAATGGCACACCCCGCATGGATCCTCAGTGTGGTCAGAGGGGTAGTGTTCACTCTGGTGGAGCCGTCCTGTTGGGACTGGTTTATTTGAATCCTTTTGACCAGAACGTTTGCTGGCATTTTTTTTCCCCAGCAAGTGTTGCATAATGCAATGTTATGAATTCTATCTCTGTTCTCAACAACTTGTTGGATATATGCACTTAAAATGGATGACTTCCATCTTACTGTTATACAATAAATCTGTCAGGTTGAATTTCCTTTTCGTGAGTCAAAAGACAAGCTGAACATGGATATATTTTAAATATAAGTCAAACATTCCTCATGTAATTTGTGGTTTTATGCTTTTCCGGAAGAATGAAGTGAGCTAGTTAATTGGTTGATAGCTGACCTTTCTTTGACACTTGTTCCATTTAAGCATCTACTGTGGTCAGTGATTCCTCTCTTACTGTCCAAGTTTTCTTCTATTTTAAGACTTTATGTGGAGAATAACAGCCAGTCAGATACGACACTAAAACCAAATGGAGAAACAAGGATCTTTATACAATTTTTTTAGTACTATTAATTTAACCTGCCAATTGTTTACTCAGTTCTTGCTTTGCAAAATTCTTACATGCACAACTTTCAGTTGACATGGTTCTGTGCAAAGCAAGAACTATCTGCATTTATACATACATACATATAGATAACATGTAAGATACACATAGCACATATATTTGTGTGCATGTATTTATTTTTATTTTTGAATATGTTTGTTTTTCAGGTATTTGAAAATGGCAAAGACACTGGCGAGATCCCCGTTTGTATCAGTGTAAAAGATTTGTGTTCTGATAGCCCAACTCAAACTGGCAATCTGATGGAAAGAGTGAGTTTACTGACTGTTTGTGACTGACTCAAGGTGTCCTCCAAGTTACTTATAGTTAACTTAGACAATTACATCTTAAAGTTGTTTACAACATATCAGCCATTTGCTGGTCTGTAAAGAGTGTATTCCAAAGCTTGAATTCTGGATCTCTTTGGCTATCACTGTTGTGTGTTGTTACCTCCAGGACCCTTCCCTAACAGCATCAACCTTTGTCCAGCTTCTATTTGGAAATCTGTCTACACTGGGCTCTGGTTTTGATGCATTAGTTTTCTCCTCATTTAAAAAGAAGTCACATGATATTCCATGGAGGATATGCTCTGAGTCTCTGGGGGTAGAGAACCACCTTTTTTCTGCCAAGGGCCATTTGGATGTTTATAACATCACCTGTGGGTCATAAAAATTATCAGCTTAAAATTTAGCCCACTAAAAATTTATTGACTTTCGAGTCCTGCATAGTAGTTGCCTTGGAAGGGCCAGACCAAATGATTCTGTGGGCGTTATATAGCCTGCATGCTGGATGTTCCCCACCCCTGCACCCTGAGTGGTTTAACTTGCAGCCTTGGTCTTCCAATGTTGATTGTGAGGAAGCCCAGCTGGTTTATCTTAGACACTCTTACCTTTGCCTATTTTCCAGACAATTGGGATGTTTCTCAGGCAGAACCAACCCTTTAAGGGTCTTTATTTTGGGTCTTTGTCTTGCATAAAAGAACACTGAACACCCTGTTGTTTACAAATTGGGGTTATGCGCCCGAGTGCACATCAGTGTTTTGGGCTCTGTCGCTTTGCTTTTGTTCAGAAGCTTACTCCCTTTTCTTGCCTTCAGTTCAGCACCCTTGGACTTACCTCTCCCTGGGGGTGTCCATTACCTGACCTTTACAGGCAATCACAGAAGTTACACATGAATCGGGAGGCTCCGGTTGGATCATTAGCTGGAGCCTGAAGAGACAGAGGGAAATACAACTTCTGTTGAAAGACCCAGGGACTTGGCTGATTTCTTTTTAAGCCATCACATCCCTGATTATTCAAATCACCGTGCTAGAAAAGCCTTCCTAGAATTTTCCACCTATCTCTTCCTCTTTTCATATACAGACATTTTATTTTTGGCTTCATGCTACTATCAAAGGTGGCATTTATATTATCTTCTACAGGAATATATTATTCTATAGAAACTTTTTGTCTCGATTTATGGCACACACTAAAATTGTGCTTTACTTCTGAAATATGCAAGTAATTCTGGGGAAAAATATTTGAAGTAGGGGCATTGTAAAAGCACTTTGAGAGATCCCTTGTGACACCGAAGCATGACTTTTCCCTTGTGTGGTCACTTGTCTCAATCACTAGCCTAAGGTATTTCACACTCATCAGGTCCCTGGACGAATTCTTATCCTCTAAAGGCCTGGTGATGATAGCTTTAAAGATAAACGGGTGAAGATTATCACAATTTTTGGTTGCCACAACCCAGCCCTAACCAATGGCCTAAAGATGAAAGGCACGGAGGTCCTTACCTCCTGTAGGCTGTGGAATGCTCATCTTTGAACACCTAATGTGCACTCTTGTCACCAGGTTGAGAAAATAGAGGTTGCAATGCAACTCCTGTGAAAGCAGATTTGGTTAAGTGGTCAGGTGCTCACATCCTGTGTCAAGCACGCACCCTATCCTTTGTGCACACATTTCTTTCCTGGATCAAGCCTTAAATCTTTTGTATCTTTCACTTTCACAAAAAGGTGATGCCTGTGAAGCAAAATCCCTATGATTTAAAATGATCAGCATTACATGTTTTCAGAAATAGTAACGAAGCAACAGAAGTAAGTTCAAGGGCTGAGACCATGCAGAAATAAAATGTGGAGCTTTGGAAATACAATCTGTAGATTTTAAAAGTATGTTTGTCTTTCTAGTGGGGGGATCCACAAATATGGATGATTGTATTTTTATACAGTAATATCCTATATTATTATTATTTTAATAGTATTTTAAATACTATTCTAAACCATCATGTATTAGAGCTCTAAAGAAGATATGGATAATCATTCTTAATTCAAAGGATGTGGCCATGTTGAATAGGAAGTATTAAATTAAGAGAAATGAAAAAAGAAAAATGCCATCATCTTTAGCCTTGCTGAGCGTCAAGACTAAAAATCTGGCTACTAATGAGACGATGAAAGCACTTAAGTTGGAAGTACTAATTTTACCTCTAATTAGTTCAAAAACTATTTCTTTAGGTATACTATAAATACAGTTGCTTGACTTAGTCAGAAGTTTATAGACCATCAGTAAAATGCCTGAGATGTATGGAAGTTTCCTTTCTTTCCTTGAATCTTGACATTTAGCATTTTGAAATATCCCTTCAATGGGGATTAATATAAGGATACTTTTTTTTAATAAAAGGGACCTCTGAACAACAGCTAGGCAATAAAAGACAACAGCCATATCCACACCCCTGCAGGGATTACAGAATAACAAGAAATTGTGAGACTCAAGAGCTGACAAGGGAGAAAAGAAAATGAAACTTGTGACCGAAGGTGAAGAACAGAGTGCTGGATCGTAAGGGGTGCAGATTAGGAAAGAGTAGAGGCTGGAACACTGAAACAGAGGTGATGGATGAGAAAGAAAAAAATGTCTTTTAAAATATTATGTATGCCACCATTCAGTTAGATGTACTTTACATTTGAAATATACCTTAAATTAGAAATATCTTGGGGCAGGCATTGTGGCATAGCAGGTAAAATTGCTTGAGATGCCTGCATCCCATATAGGCACCAGTTTGTGTCCCAGCTGCTCCACTTCTGATTCAGCTCCCTGCTAATGGCGTGAGAAGGAAAAGCGGTGGAAGATGGCCCAATGTTGGGCCCCTGCTACCCTTGTGGGAGACCTGGAGGAAGCTCCTGCTTTGACCTACCCTAGTCTGGCTGTTGGAGCCATCTGGTAGTGGACCAACAGAAGACTCTCTCTCTCTCTCTTTGCTTTCTCTGTCACTCTGATTTTCAAATAAATAAATAAATCTTTTTTAAAAATAACTATCTTGATAATTTACAGAATCTCCATGTAGGATAGAAGCAAACACCAACAATGTTATTATTTAAAACATTAAATTAGAGCATTTCATTTTTCACACTTCAGTGATGCCTTATTCGCAACTTGAAAACATCACAAGCTTTTGTGGGGTTTTATAATTAAAATGCATCCAGGAAGAGTACTTCTAAGTGAAGCAACTTGGGCTGAAAGTCATATTTATTTTTGCAATCTTGTAAGTGGTGAACTGTTCTACTGTTAGTTACCGGAGGTTAGTTGGGAAACAGAGAGATTGCCTAATGTAAAACTTGAACCTGGTGGGGAAGCCCCTAACAAAATGTGTAGCTCAGACGAGAAAAGCATAACCCTTATCAAAGAGGAGTGTTACCGTGTGCAGAAGCTAAATGCTCTTTCTGTGAGACTGTCACATCTGCTTTCAGTCCCTGTGCCAAAGGGTCAGAGCTCAATCACAAGCCTGTGGCACCCCCTGCTGGTTAAAAGCCCATGCTCATTTTGTTACTTTACACTGAGCTAAACATTGCTGTCATTTCACACTTCTTTTAACATTCTATGTGAATTTAATTATCATTTGTTTGGACTTCATTTGTTTCAGAGTAGAGACACTTTATTACAGATGTTCGCATTTTAGGTTATCTCTCCTTCTTCATTCTCCCTCCCCACCCCCACCAGTTACTTCTCAAGATTCATCAAAGACTTCAAGGTTCTTCCATCAGCCCACCAGGCCTCCATTTTTCTTCAACTCGGCTTTTTGACGAGCATGGTCAAGAAATTAAGAATCCACTTTTGCTGAAGAATGAGCAAAAAATTTGGGTCTCTTATGGTAAAACATACAGGTAGGAATGAGGTGTTTCTTCTCTGTCTTCAGTCTTTCCAGGGCGAATTTAAAAGGAAAGTTGAGATGCCAAGTAGCATCTTTTATGATTTTTTAAACATTTTGAAATCCAATAAAATTTCAGGGGACATTTTTGCAAGACAGTATTGTTTTGTTTGTGGAATATTCTCTCTCTCTCTCTCTCTGACTTTCTGTCTTAATGCCTTGTCATAGTTCTTGAAGTCTGCCTGTCAGCACAGCAAGAGGGATTTGTTCATGTCTGAGTAGTCACCTTAATGATAGCAGATGGAAACGCCACGGGGGGCCCAAGCCCATCACACTGTCACTGTCGCACACTGCCCTGACCTGCTTCCACTCCTCTATTTTTTTGTCCCTTTTTAAAGGAGAAATGGATGGTAATTGAAAAGGATCTTAAGCAAGATTTATGAAGCTGTAGACAACATGATTCCCCACTATCTCTCTATGTTTTCACAAATAAAGTCTTAACCTTTTAAGCACCAATGACAGGACAGCTAAAGATAAATTGGTAAAGCTTGTAAGCCCTCTCCTATCAAAGTTATATTCCTCAAAAGTGCCTTACATTATCCCATAATAATTACTGGTTATTGCTGAGCATTGTGTAAATTTTTGTAGATTGGTAAATTCCTGCATAAAATTATCTGCGTTTCTGAAGAAAGAAAAGGCTGCAGCCTACAGACACTCATGAGCTGGGCTGTTGTGCTGAATATCTTGGAAATTTATGCATATTTTGACAGGACACATTGAGATGAACTCCGAGACTGCTTTACAGGAAACTTACACACACTTTCCTGCCTATTTTTAATTTTCCTTGCTCATTATTTAGCTGTAGAACAGAATAGGGAAAGTAATTTTGCATACAGAGTATAATTGATCATATGTTAATTATAATGTAAAACACATGAATATACTTAAACCTTAGTAAAAATAAGGGGCTGGTTGGATTTGCTATATATTTAAATAGTCAATATTTCAAATACTGAGACAAATCTGGTTAGAAATCCATTAAGGTGTTAAAAGAAGTTGGTAGAGTAAGTTGTGGTGGCATTTAAAAAATTTTTATTTCATCCATCCCAGTAGAGTAAAATTAAAATATAAATGATGTATTATGCTGTGTAATTTATAGAATTAAACTCAGCCATTAGGAATAGTAATTTTTTCCACAGGCAAATTTCAAAATATAACTTAGTTGCATTATGAATAAGATTGTTTTTACAATGATAAAAACAGCAAAGAATTTTTAGGTGGAAAGAACTCTTGGATATTTAGCAAACCTCTCCAATTATATGGAGGGACTTTAATAAAATGTGTATCATTATTATTTCCTCCTAATATCATTTTTAAAGTGAAAATAATAGCTAATTTTTTATTTTTATAACGATGTGTGCTCTAATACAGTATTTTGTTAAGAAAAACTACTTGTTCGTGCCTAATTGGATCAGGTTTGCAGAATAACTAGTTAAATGCCAGTAATCTGAAATATTCTAAAATCATCTGAAGAATGTAGATGAAGAAATTTGAAATTTATAATTACACAGATTTATTTCTGTTTCATTTTTATTTGAACTGGATAATGTACTTTTTTGTTTTGAATCCAAAATAAACTACTTACAACCATTGCAGCATTTGCTGCTATTGGAACTTTTAATGTTTATGTGTCTAAAAAGTCATTGCCATCTAGGTTAAAATACATTGACAGAATTACAACATGTACCAAGTATTCATTTTCAGGAAGTAATTCAAACATGTCTAATTTTGTTGATATGTGGAGGTCAGGCAAATTGTTTGCAAAGAAGATTTTTGTGAATATTTGCCTCTATTTTGAGTCTTTTTAATTTTTCTCTAAACTTTTTATTTTGAAAAATTTTAAATGTATAGAAAAGTTTAAAATAGACAGCATTGAACATCTAATCCTTTACTTAGATTCAGCAATTTAGAGTTGCCACATTGGTTTTACTGCTCTTATCTCTCCCTTAAAATTTCTCTCCAAGATGGGCCTCATATAACTGAAGAACAAAATATTCTTCTATATAACCACATTGTAATATCTTACACAGCCAACAATATGTCATCTAACACATAACCTATATTAAATACCACAGATGCTTTAATCTAGTGTCTAAGTAATCTAGTATCTAAGTAAGTTCCCTGTATTGCATGAGGTCATTTTCTGTTGTTCTTTTTAATCTAAAATATTCCCTCTACTTTTTTTTTTTTCATGACATTGACTTTTTCCTCCCACTGGTCAGACGCTTTTCTTGCAGAATGTACCACATCTTGGATTTGTCCAAGTGTTTTCTCACGATTAGATTCACTTTAAATATTTTTGATGACAAGACTACACAGGTGATGTAATTGAGTTCTTTAATTCTAGAGTTAAATAGCAACTCTTTGTTGTCAATTTAGAGAAAATTGGCTCATAGTAACCATTCTATTTATTTTGGATGTTTTCAATTTGACTTTAATTCCCAGTTCACAAACAACAGTAGCCTAAAAACACATAACACGAATATAAAATCAGCATAACACTGGATGAGGATACATACAAATATTTGGCTATAACCAAATGTTAAAGACTCATTTGAACTATTATTTCCAAAGATCACTGTGAATGTATTGCATTTCAGTTATTCATGAAAAATGAATATATATGAATGATGATTATTTTTATCAACCAATGCTTTGCTTTTATTGTTGTAATTATTTTTTTAAAATTGCATGTGTTGCAGCTATTGGTTACATTATAAATCAGCAAAATAAACCAAAATGTGCATTTTAAGAATCCGTACAGGATACTAATAATAATGCTATATGATAAGATATTCACTTATTTCTAGACTTTATTAGACACTGATATTGTATGTTTTACTATTTGTGCAAAAATTTCAAAGTATGTATAATTTTGAAAACAGTTTTTAAGTTTTTCCCATTTTTTTCAGATCTCCACTGAACCCTGTGTTAGGTTTGACCTTTGACCGAGTGACTGCATTTGTCAGAGGTGGCGTCACAGTTGCCTATAAGATCTTTTCGGATCATACTACTGTTCTACTACCTGGATATGACAAGTAAATGAGCATGTGTTTGGCTGAAGTAATCTGAATCGCCTCATTTCAGATTTCCCAGATGACGGGGTTGAAACACTAAGAAAATGTTCTTTTAATTGTCTTAGATAAGCAATTATTTATTTTATTGACTTGTTTTCTGGTATAATGAAGTAGTGCTTGTGGTTTCTGAAAAACTTACTAACTTTCCTTAGCTTAAGGAAAATCACGTGGGACACTAAGCAGCACTCAAGTGCTCATCCGTTATCTGTCGCAGTCCCATAGAACTTCCTGTGATGATGGAAACACAGTGTGACTGCTGAATAGTTGAAATGAATAACTGAGGAGCTACACTTTTAATTTTGTTTAAATTAAATTAATTTTGATTTTAGTAGGAACAGGTAGCTAGCCACTCCCTGTTGGACAGTGTAGCACAATACTGAAGCTATGTTTGATTAGGTGATCTGTCTGTGAGGTCCTAACACTTTATCATTGAAAGCATTATAGCTCTCCTTACTGTACAGATGAGAAGGCCGAAGTAGAGCCCATATCCAGAGAACCATTACAACAGTGTAATGAGGTCCACTCAGTCCAGCTAATGACATCCTATGCTAAATATGTATAGAAAGACAAACCCAGGGGGTTTCCTTTGGGATAAACAACAGGTTGAACCCCTAATGACTGCTTGTATTTTCAAAACAAGTTTGGAATCTGTTGCTTCTTCTTCTCTTTATGGAGAGAAATTTCATTATCGCTCCTTTTATAGGCATTTTTCATTTTTAAAAAGATTTATTTTGTATGTAATGATACTTCCACAAGCTGTTAAATCTGCCTGTGCCCTTTCCTTTCAATGTTTAGCCAGGAGTTTATATATATACTTTTAATTCTTGTAGTCCTCCTTAATTTTGCTTCTCAATGTTCAATGGATACTGTTTTATTTAAATTGCTCAAATTAGATATATGTCCCTAAGTATTACAATAGGAAGCTGCCCCTGTTGAATGTAAATAATTTTGTTACATAATTTGCTGACTTTTTGCACTCCATTTGAATTTTCTTTCTATATTCTAAAGTGGATCATTTGAAATTTTAATAATTATATTTTTATTTATATTTCTCAAAGCATTGATAAACATTGCTATTACACACCTCAGGACTGGTTTCTACTGAGTACCATGCCACATGATTTGTCATAATACATCAGTGTTGAGCGAAGTAATTTTGATTTTAGAATAAAGTTTAGCTCACTTAAGATAAGTGATTTGGCTGAACTAAGAACAAAACTCAAAATCTCTAGTTTGTGATTTTTCCATGTACTCACTTGACTGTGATAACTCCTAAAATATCAAACTGGCATACTTAGCACAAATTAAAAGTATAAAAATATCCTTTATTATTTGTAGTCTCATCTATTTACAATATAAGCTTAAAAATGTGGATGATCTCCACTATCAGTGATTCCAAAAGATAAAACACCATTTCTTGAATCCTTTTTTGTTAATTAATTTGTTGCAGAATCTCCTAATATCATAAATTATTGCAAGGTAACATTTTATAGCCTTCTTTTCCCAATTGTAGATAGCAAGGCACTTTACAGATTTCTATTTAAAAAAGATTATGAACTACACACTGTTTTTTCCCCATTAGAAGAGTATAGAGGCATAAATGATTACACTAGTAAAGAGCATTATAACTAAGTATTTTATTCTGACAAAAATAATTTAATGATCCATTTTTTCCTAGTTGGGAAGTTTGTGAAGGCTTTCCAATTAATTTCAACTGTACCAGTCAACAGATACCTGATCACTTTGAAAAGGTGGATTTGGACAACCATTTCCTACAGAACAAGGTAAGATTTTATTTGTTGTACTTAACAAAGTGCATTTTATGTATTGGATAGAGTGCATTTATGCATTTTTAAGGTTTTTTTCAACTATAAATTATTTTTATAAATGTTGATGCAAATATTATTCTTTCTGATAATTAAGCATGCCAAAACTGAAACAGTACATAGCACTGCTACTTGAAAAAAAAATCTCTCTAAATTGTATCATTTAAGTCCTGTTGTTTGATAAGTTTTCTTTCTACCACCATATTAGTAAGATAGTGCTGTTTATAAAGTCATAAAGGTGGCTGTTATCTCTGTACTTTAGGATATGTACTATTTGCTATATAGGTTGATGTATTAAAGGCACATGAATTCTTTGGAAAATTCTGCTTGTGACAATCCAGTCCAGAAGGTCTAGTTATTCTTATGGTACAGAAAATTTTTCTTTCTTCTTCAGCTAAACCATAAAAGACATTTTAAACATGTCTCCAAAGAAGGAATAAGTCTTTTGTTTTTCTTAGCTGGCAAACTCTTTGTAAGGTTGCTGTCATTTCTCCTGCTTATGTTTTAATTTTTGAATACATAAAATCTAAACCAAGGACACCTACTTGATACAGGTACTCAGGTAAAGTAGGACTTCCTGTCAACTGATCTGGGTCCATTATTTCCAACATACAATGCAAAAGAATGGAGAATGGGACTGGCAAGGGGAGAGGGAGAAGGAGGAAGGGTGGGAGTGTGGGTGGGAGGGCAGGTTTGGTAGGAAGAATAACTATACTCCTAAAGTTGTACTTATGAAATTTGTTTTCCTTAAAAAAAAATTTGAAAAAAAAAAAAAAAAGACATCTGGTCCCAAAGTGCTCTTTTCGAATTTCTCCATGCTGCATCTTCAATCTTTCTATTATATCAAACTTTAAACTGAAAATACTTGTTTTTAAGAATCATATGAATTGGGGCTGGCGCCGTGGCTCACTTGGTTGGTCCTCCGCCCGCAGTGCCCGCATCCCATATGGGTGCCGGGTTCTAGTCCCGGTTGCTCCTCTTCCAGTCCAGCTCTCTGCTGTGGCCCAGGAAGGCAGTGGAGGATGTCCCCAGTGCTTGGGTCCCTGCATCCGCATGGGAGATCAGGAAGAAGCACCTGGCTCCTGGCTTCGGATCGGTGTAGTTCCAGCCATTGCGGCCATTTGAGGGGTGAACCAACAGAAGGAAGACCTTTCTCTCTCTCTCTCTCTCTCTCTCTCTCTCTCTCTCTCTCAATGTCTAACTCTATCAAACAAAAAAAGAATAATCCTATGAATCTAAATACTATAATTATAAAAACAGAATCAAGTATTTCTTACCATGTTTTTGAGTAAATGTATAAAATAAAAGGAGAATGGCATAGTAATTAATAAATTTTATATTCCATACTCATGTGACATTAAGATTTATTTGCTCTAGGCCTGATTCTCTTGGCATTCCTTGTTTTTACTGTAGCATTATTTTACTGCTCAAACAACTCATATGCCTGATGTTACCTACAAAAGTTACAAATTCATAGCTTAGTGGAATTGGTCTTCACGATTCTCCTCCAAGTCTATGCCTAGTCTCACTTATCTTTCCTTTATTCTCCTCTTCTCAATTTTCTCTGTACCCTACACTATAGTCAGAGCTAATAAACTATGTACCATAACTTATTTTTCATTTTGGTAAACTTGACATGTGGCTTGTGATGTTCTTTGCCTGAGATATACCCTCAGAAATTACTGTTCCTTGCCTCTTAAGTCTTTACCTCTGCTTTTTCCATAAAGCCTTCTCAGGTCCTATTTTGTGTTCTCAGATCTCTTTTTTGTCCTTTGCAAACTATTCTTGGAGTTTATGTTATGGTAAAGGCATTTGCTTCTGTGCCTTTCTCCTCAGGTAAATTGAGAATACTTAGGGCACGGACATTATGTCTTACTCATCTTTGTATTCCTAAGTGCTAGCACAAAGTCTTGAATGTAGGGTAAGTGCGCAATACATTTTTGATGAATAGTTTTTTTAAAATTTAGCCATAACCTGTATTTCAAGGCTGACTGTTCTCTAATATGTTCTTTGTGTTATAGCCAAGCCAGATTGTTCATTTGTTTTTCACTGAAAGCTCTCCATGCTCTTTCTGTTATTATGCCCATATCTATCACTCTGCCTAGAATTCAACTTCTCTCTCTCTCTCTCTTTCTCCCATCCCCTGATCTTCTCTCTCACCCTTGTGCCATATCCTAGCATGGAGCCTGGAATATAGTTGGTATTCAATAAACGCTATTGAAATCCTGCCCATCATGCTAGTCCTATCTGACTTTTAACTGATAATTGAAGTCTATCTTTACCTTACTCCATCCCCAAATCAGATATCATACTTCTGACCTTGCAAATCCCCCATAGCATCCCTTCTGCACCATTTACAATGACATTGAGCTAGATACTGTTCCTCATACAAAAAAAATTTTTTTTTTGACAGGCAGAGTGGACAGTGAGAGAGAGAGAGACAGAGAGAAAGGTCTTCCTTTTTGCCGTTGGTTCACCCTCCAATGGCCACCGCGGCCGGCGCGCTGCGGCCGGCGCACCGCGCTGATCCGAAGCCAGGAGCCAGGTACTTCTCCTGGTCTCCCATGGGGTGCAGGGCCCAAGCACTTGGGCCATCCTCCACTGCACTCCCGGGCCATAGCAGAAAGCTGGACTGGTCCTCATACAAAATTTTTTGCATAGTTCAAAGCCAACCAGACTACAAGTTTGAGCACATTTGAAGTTACACTGGGGTATATAAGGGAGAATGGTAGATTCCACTGTGGGAATGTTGGAACCAGATGTAATGGGTCTTCATTCAGTATTAGGGATTCTAGTTTTTGCTTTGTAGAAAACAGGGAACCAGTGGAAATACAGGAGCAGAGGCAAGATCTGACCTGATCTTTGTGTTAGGGAAATAACTCAGGAAGGTTTCATCTTACCCTCTCTGCTAGGCTGAAAATTCCTCAAGGGCAAAGGATCTCCTGTTCATCCTTGTCTTTGCTGCCCTGTCTGTATGCCCAGAATTAGCTAAAGTGAATTGAATTCACTAGTTTAATAACTCATTAAACAAACCAGCTCAAACCTGAGAAAGATGTTCATGAAAGAGATATCAGAGGCAAGGAACCCCAAGGTGGGATTTTGCTCTTTGCTTTTGTGTCAGACTAGGACTTTACATGGTTACTTTGTTTTCTACTGCTATTTTATCATTTGAATTGGTTCTAACTATTTAGTGAAAGTGAGCAAACATTCATGTTAAATAAATATTTGTACATTATTGTATTTTTGGAAGAAATTGAATAACTTTTTAGTCTGTTCAAAATAGCATTCTGAGAAAGCAAAAAACTTGATAAATTGTCTAGTAAAGAGAAGCTTTTAAGAAATGTGGCTCTCCCTTTAGCTGTGAAACCTTTAAAGTCCTTTCAGAAAAATCTCTCGCATTATTTACAGAGATATGGTCAGTGCTTTGGGAATAGTAATTTAATAACCTGAAAAGGAGCACTTTTAAAGATAGATTCTGGCAGAGGTGACAGATATCTATAGGGTATTTTGTTGTAGAATCTTGCTGCTCATTGAGGTAAAGAAGACACTAAGAGGATTACAACAGGGGCTGAAGGAAGGGAGGCAAAAACCGATATTCTTGATGCATACGTTTTAAAATTGGCTGGAGATAGAGATATCAGTGCCCAACCCCTGACTGTTCTTTTAAATCTCTTATTGACAAGTAAAACCTTTCCTACAGAGAAAAATTTGGAACATATAATCCCCATTTGTAATGGAGAAGACAGATATAACCCTGGCAATTACAACCTGTTGCTCTTTTATCCATTTCAAAACCAGATCTGGATCCTAGTACAGATTGACAATTTGGCCAATACATCTTTCAGTACCTCCCCATTGTTTCTTAAATTGGCAACATTTTTAGATGGGCTCCATTTATGGGCAATAAAATTAAATGTTTCCATTAAATGGATGCAATTTAAACTTCTTGGTAGTTAATATAAAAGAAAAAAATATTTGAGGACAGTCGTCTGAGGAAAGCCTGGTTATGGGAAAATACAACAGGAAAATGAACTTGAGTGTTTGACAAGTCATATAGTCTGTCAAATGGAATGGAAATTTATTTTGATCCTAGCCTTTTCACAGACATTAGAAATGACTTTCCTCATGGAAATAGCAAGAGAAACACCAAGTTATGATTTTAGAATTACGGCATACTTGTTACAAATTAGCTTGTACATGCAGCTGTTATGGATGCTATCAGAATGCATCTGTAACTGTTGAATTAGTGTATTATCCTGACATTATTCTTTCTGTCACAAAGGAGGCTGGGAAAAGGCAAACAATTCTTTACTTTCTTATTTCTTTGGAAAGCAATTCATTGAGAAAAATAATGTTCTCTATACATTATTTATATGCAGAGGAAAAGACCAAAATTTAGTTAGAATTTTGAACCAATTGCCATTAACATAGGATGTAGGACTTTAAATAAAATCCCAAGACCCTCCCTTGTTTTCAGACCAATAATTGAAAACTATTTGAAGACACACACTTAGACCTTAATTCTTTTGTCTTGTTTGGTTGCATAGTTATGTCTTAGTTTATATTTTCTCACTTGATACTTTTCCATTTCTTGGCCTTAGATGTGGTTGAACTGTTCAGCTATTGAATTAGAGAAAGGAAACAGTTGAGAAGAGAACAGCTAGCTAAGACTTGAGGAAAGAGTTTTTTAAAACATTTCTTATAGTTGTGACTTTAATTTGTATATAAAGTTCTTTCACTTGGTCTTAAGTACATTATCAAAAATGGTAATACTATACAATTTTTACATAATGAATTAACAATTTGCACAGAATGACAGTTTTGATCTATGAGCTTCTCCTGTCAAGAAAAAAATTCATTGTCTTGTCACCTGTTCCGTAGTAGATATGTAAAAAAAGACCATCGCAGTTCTCTTATTACTTTGAATTTACATAATATTGAAGACCACACCACTATTAATAATCAATTGGACAAAAACAGTAAATAAGAAGTTTTAACTGTTCCAGCATGTATATGTGACTTCTATACCAGCAGTTTATTCAGACAAGCAAAACTGTAATGCTACTTAAAGGGAACTGTGTACATAGGTATTTAAAAGGATAACAGAGAATTTTTTTAAAAATTCACAGCAGAACTTGAAGTTTTTCAAATGACATATATGAAAGTATTATTTAAATAATATTCTCAACATAAATGGTTTTATGGAGATGCATTCAGATGTACACACATACATTTATGAGGGTACTTCAGATGTTCATGGAAAATTGGATTAGAAAAGCTTTCTCTGGAACAATTTTTTTAAAACTTTGCATACCAGAGGTCTTCAAAAAGTTCATGAAACATAAATATTATTAAAAAAACTAGGCATTAGTTACAACCCTTTTGCACCAAAATATATTTATCTTTTATTTTTATTTTCCACAAATAGTTTTGAAGTATCTTGTGTATGGCATATTATGTTGCAAACTATCAGAGCAATATTTTGTTCTGAATTCAGTGTTTTGCACTTTTTCTCTCCCTACCCTGATAAACATTTGAGCTAAAGCTGAACTATCAGATTAAATTAAAAAAGACAGAGCCTTTGCCAAAACTAAAATTTTAAAGGAAATATTTGCCTCCAGCACCAGGGACCAGGCCTCGATTTTGCTTGGAGGTTTTAGCAGCATCCCAGCCTTGGGATGGTTTTGCTTCCCTTTTCTGTAACTAGATTTTGAAAAATTGTTATTTTCATCAGGCTCTATTCCACAATGGCCTTTTGCCATGTGCCTCCTGAGAAATTCATGTCTTTTTGTATAAATTACAGAGTGTTGACAATGTATTTCCTGAAATAAGTGCTTTAAATGCATACCAATAAAAAATAAAAGAAAAAATAAAATCACCAGTCTTAGCATATTAGAAAAAAATAAAATCATGAGTCTTAAGCATATTAGAACCTCAGACTTGGCAAGATTTTTTTTTAATAACACGAAATGAAGCTGAGTTAGTGGGTCTGGATATGTCTGCTCTGTGTAGAATCACTTGGGAACTGTCCAGCAAAATATCTCTTGAAGAACAGCATGGTGTTAGTACTGGGTGCCAGCCCAAGGCAGAGACAAAGGACCCCTTTGCTCTTCACCAATAAGCCAACTGTTAAAAGATTAAACCATGTTGTGGAGATAACAAGAATTTAGGCGCTGGCAGCAGGTGCTGTACAAAGAAGCAGTTGGCAGTACGGTTCTTCTGTCTGACTAATTCCAGTCAAAACAATCTTCTGCCCAGTTGCAGAGGGGAGTTCTGCATGTGATGGCAACTTGGAGTTAGGAGGTTGAGTAAGAGAGCTACTTTAAATGCTGAGTCCTGCGGCGGATGGATTAGTAGAATATAGTTTATTATTGTTCAGAAGCTGTGGGGGATGCCCCACCAGAATGCAGGCACAACTGGCTAACTGGGGAGTATACAAAGAGCTAAGTCAAATCTGCTTATGTGGAGAGGTTGCTGTGTTTTTAAGCCTTTTGTTTTCACATATGAGTGATATAACAAATTTTTTTCTTCTAGAGAAATTACTATATTTCATTGTAGAATAATGATCAAATATAGTTGTTGTACCCCTATCTTACTGTCTTTTAAATCACCAGTTAATTTGTGTATTTTTAAAAAATAATTTTTATTTAATAAATATCAAGTACTAACAGATATAGAACGAACTTTTAATGTTAGAAAATACCTTAAATTGTTATTGAAGCAACATCATTTATTGGGCTTAAAGCATAAACTATCAGATTTCTGTTTTTTAAATTTTTTAATGATTTTATTTATTTATTTGAGAGGTAGAGTTATAGACAATGAGAGGGAGAGAGAGAGAGAAAGGTCTTCCATCCACTGGTTCACTCCCCAGTTGGCCTCAATGGACAGAGCTGAACCAATCTGAAGCCAGGAGGCAGGAGCTTCCTCTAGGTCTTCTGCATGGGTGCAGGGGCCCAAGCACTTAGGCCATCTTTTACTGCTTTCCCATGTCGCTCCCCATTTGCGGAGGAACGACACAGGACCCTGCGCTGTTCTTTTGTCTGCTCAGCCCTTCCTGGGTTTGCTGCTGGTCCTTCCCGGGTTGGCTGCCGACCCCTCCACCTCCATGGAAGGGCGGTTCCCCCTGCCACTTTCCCCGCTTCCGCGGAGGAACGGCACACCGCCGGCCGGCTCTCTCGGGGGCTGCTCAGGTGTTCCTTCAGATGTTCCTGGTGCATGTTGTCTCTCTCCTCCTTTATAGTCCTCTTCCACCAATCCCAACTCTGCTACCCACATGCCAAGCAAGCTGCTCTCCTCCAATCAGGAGCAGGATCAGCTCCTGCAGCTCATCAGTCAAATTGGCGAGAGGCAGCTGCGTAGAGGTTACTTGCTCCCTTTCAGCGCCATATTGTGGGAGAGCAGATGCATAGAATAAGTCTTAATTTGAGTAACTTAGTCTAGTCCAAGTTGCTCCCCACAGTTCCCCCTTTCTTTTTATTCTTTGGCATTGATACGCGCCTGTCTTCGGTGCCCCGTGGCACACACTCTGCTCTGCTTGCTGGAGTTGCCCACAGGTGCTTACAAGCCCTACCAATCAGGCAAACCAAATCCGGGTCCTCTCTTCGCCATGTTGTGAGGAGGTTTTTAGGCGCTGATGCGTGCCTGTGTTCAGTGCCCTGCAGCGCACGCTCTGCTCTGCCTGCCGACAGGAGCTTACCGCCTTACTAAGCAGGCAGACCGAATCCGAGCTTTCTCATTGCCGTATTGTGGGGAGACTTATTGATGTTGATTCGTGCCTGTCTTCGGTGACCTGCAGCACATACTCTGCTAACCGCCTGCAGGTGTTTACCGCCTTACTAATCAGGCAGACCGAATCCAAGCCCTCTCATTGCCATGTTGTGGGTAGGCCTTATTTTTCTCTATTTCTCTATCTCCGGGCATTCCTATTTCTCTTATTTTACTTCTATCTGCCAGCATTCCTATTTCTCTCATTTTACTTCTATACCTCTGTTTATCTTATCCCCGCGGCTTCCCGGTGCCCGCCCTGCAGCGGCTTCCTGGTGCCCCGCACCGCAGCAGCTTCCCGGCTCTGCGTGGCCTTAGCCTGCGCTTCTCTTATCTGTGCGGCTTCCCAGCTTCGCGCGCGCTCCATGGTCTCCGCGCCTTTTCGCACCCGCACCATGGCCTCTGCGCTAGCCCCACGCTCCCTATCTACTCGCGCGCCGTGCGCTTTCTCCGCTCGTGCCCCGCGCGCTCTCTCTGCGCGCAGCGGCTTCCGCGAATCACAGCCTAGCTCACGTTTCCGCTACCGGTTTAGTTTTCAGTCTAAGTTCCCTGGGCTAACCTGACGAATTCCAACCTAGCTTACGTCTCCGCTTTTCAGTTTGGCTTCCCATCTTTTGCTCCCCGGGCTGACTTGACGAATCCCAACCTAGCTTACATCTCCGCTTCGGCCTACCCCCGCGGCTTCATTTTCCCTAGCTTATATTTTTCTCTACCCGGTACATTTCCTAGCTTTCTTCCAACAATATTTCTCTCTCATTTCTCCTGGCTTCTCCCCACAGCCTGTATCCGAGTCTAAGTTTCTTCTAGCTTTCACTTTCACTTTCAACCTTAGATTTTTCCTAGCTTCTCCCCGCAGTCCATATCCGAGTCTTTGTTTCTTTTAGCTTTCACTTTCGCTTTCAATCCTAACTTCTTCTGGCACTTTTTCCGGCCGGCTTTTCCCTAGTCTCTCTCTCCGGTATTTTCCCACTTCTTCCCTCCTAGGTTTCATATCCGAGTCACGGCACCATTATGTTGCTCCCCCATTCGCGGAGGAATGACACAGGACCCTGCGCTGTTCTTTTGTCTGCTCGGCCCTTCCTGGGTTTGCTGCTGGTCCTTCCCGGGTTGGTTGCCGACCCCTCCACCTCCGTGGAGGGGCGGCCCCCCCGCCACTTTCCCCGCTTCCGTGGAGGAGCGGCACACCGCTGGCCGGCTCTCTCGGGGGCTGCTCAGGTGTTCCTTCAGATGTTCCTGGTGCATGTTGTCTCTCTCCTCCTTTATAGTCCTCTTCCACCAATCCCAACTCTGCTACCCACATGCCAAGCAAGCTGCTCTCCTCCAATCAGGAACAGGATCAGCTCCTGCAGCTTATCAGTCAAATTGGCGAGAGGCAGCTGCGTAGAGGTTGCTTGCTCCCTTTCAGCGCCATATTGTGGGAGAGCAGATGCATAGAATAAGTCTTAATTCGAGTAACTTAGTCTAGTCTCAGTTGCTCCCCACATCCCAGGCCACAGCAGAGAGCTGGATCAGAAGTGGAGCAGCTGGGACTAGAACCCATGCCCATATGGGGGCCGGTTGCACAGGCAGAGGATTAACCTACTGTGCTGCAGTGCCGCCCCCCAACTGGCGTTATTTCTATAATTCTATACAAATAACTGTTGATACTTAAAAACTTATAGGGATTATTCAGGGAAAGTAATCATATAATTTAGGAGATATAAAGTTTGTTTAGAGGGCTGGTGTTGTGGTGTAGTGTGTAAAGCTGCTGCCTGGGATGTTGGCATCCCATGTAGGCAGCAATTCATGTCTTGGCTTCTCCACTTCTTTTTTATTTAATAAATGTAAATTTACAAAGTGCAACTTTTGCATTGTTGTGGCTTTTCCCCCATAACCTCCCTTCCACCCGTAGCCCTCCCATCTCCCACTCCCTCTCCCGTCCCACTCTTCATCAAGTTTCATTTTCAATTATCTTTATATACAGGATCAACTTAGTATATACTAAGCAAAGATTTCAACAGACTGCACCCACACAACCACACAAGATATAGAATACTGTTCAACTAGTAGTTTTATCGTTAATTCTCATGGTACAACACATTAAGGACAGAGATCCTATGTGGGGAGCATGTGCCCAGTGACTCCCGTTGATTTAACAATTGGCACTCTTATTTATGATGTCAGCAATCACCCGAGGCTCTTGCCATGAGCTTTCGAGGCTATGGAAGCCCCTTGAGTTCACCAACTCTGAACATATTTAGTCAAGGCCATATCGCAGTGGAGGTTCCTTCCTCTCTTCAGAGAAAGGTGCCTCCTTTTTTGATGGCCCATTCTTTCTGCTGGGGTCTTGTTCACCAAGATCTTTCATTCAGGTTGTTTTTGCCACAGTGTCTTGGCTTTCCATGCCTGTGAGACTCTCATGGGCCTTTTAGCCAGATCTGAATGCCTCAAGGGTTGATTTTGAAGCTGGAGTGCTGTTTAGGGCATTTGCTATTCTATGAGTCTGCTGTGTGTCCTGCTTCCCCTGCAGGATCATTCTCTCCCTTTTATTTACATCCTTCATTATTTGTAGACACTGGTCTTATTTCTGAAATCTCTTTGACACTTTATCTTTTTGATCAATTATGTACTTAAACTTATCACTTCAACAAGTGAGATGGCATTGGTACAGGCCTCCGTGATAAGATTGAATTGGAAGCCCCTGGCACATTTCTAGCTCTACCATTGAGGTAAGTCCGAGTGAGCACGTACTGACCTGTATTTCTCCTCCCTCTCTTATTCCCACTCTTATATTTAACAGAGATCACTTTTCTGTTAATTTTAAACGCCTAAGAATAATTGTGTATTAATTACAGAGTTCAACCAATGGTATTAAGTAGAATAAAACAACAACAACAACAAAATACTAAAAGGAATAAAATAGTAAGTTGTTCCTCAATAGTCAAGACAAGGGCTGATCACATCATTGTTTCTCATAGTGTCCATTTCAGTTCAACGGGTTTCCTTTTAGGTGCTCGATTAGTTGTCACAGATCAGGGAGAACATATGATATTTGCCCCTTTGGGACTGGCTTATTTCACTCGGCATGATGTTTTCCAGATTCCTCCATTTTGTTGCAAATGACTGGATTTCATTGTTTTTTACTGTTGTATAGTATTCTATAGAGTACATGTCCCATAATTTCTTTATCCAGTCTTCTGTTGATGGGCATTTAGGTTGATTCCATGTCCTAGCTATTGTGAATTGAGCTGCAATAAACATTGAGGTGCAAACAACTCTTTTTTTTTCCAGTGTAATTCCCCTTGGGTAAATTCCAAAGAGTGGGATGGCTGGGTCATGTGGTAGGGCTATATTCAGGTTTCTGAGGACCCTCCAAACTGTCTTCCATAGTGGCTGTACCAGTTTGCATTTCCACCAACAGTGGATTAGTGTCCCTTTTCCCCCACATCCTCACCAGCATCTGTTGTTAGTTGATTTCTGTATGTGAGCCATTCTAACCGGGGTGAGGTGAAACCTCATTGTGGTATTGATTTGCATTTCCCTGATGGCTAGGGATCCTGGGCTGCTCCACTTCTAATCTAGCTCCTTGCTAATGGTCTGGGGAAAGCAGTGGAAGATGGCCCAAGTGTTTGGGCACCTTCCACTCACATGGGAAACCTGAATGAAACTCTTGTCTCCTAGGTTTGGCCTGGCTTAGCCCTGGCTATTGTGATCACTTGGGAAATGAATTTAGGTTTTCTCTGTCTCTGTATTTCCCTCTCTCTCTCTGTAACTCTGACTTTCAAACTAATAAATGAATCTCTAATAAAACTTCAGTAGAAATTTATTTTAAAAAGTAGAAAATAAAGTTTGTTTAGTGTGATACAGTTGAATTCCTATAGGTGATGTGAGTACCTGATAATTTGGCAATTAAGTCTCAGTGAGAAATGCTAAAAGATGTACAATACTTTTGGCATATATAATCTGACAATAAACATGGGCTACATGAATGAAACATTTCCCCATCAGTCCCCGCCTGTCCAGCCCCACAGTCTCTACAGTCTCAGCTCATATTCCTTTATTCTTAGAAGACTATATGGACTCCAACTGTTTTCTCTGCCTTTGATGTCTTCATTCTGTAATCCTTAATGTCTACTATTGTCAGATTGAACCTTACTAAAATCTGTTGTAATCTAGTCCTTCCTCCTTGAAAACTTTTCAGACTCCTACTGTCTACCTAACTCCCTAGCTTTAGGCTTGACACTGCCTGCAGTTTGGTCAAATTTAGCTTTTGAGCCTACCAATAAATCCGAAGACACTTTGATTAAAAGTTCTTACCTTTGCTTGAAATATCTTTTAATTTTTCATTATTTCTGTCAAACTGTCTCCATTCTTCAAGACCTAGTTAACATTACCTCTGTCAGGATGCTCTACATTTTCACTGCTCTAGCAGAAGTGAGCTCACCTTTCTTTTTGCATGCCTATAACACCATTTGTAATAATTCATATGGAGCTTAACCTAAAATAGTGTGCAAGTGAGTGTGCGTGAGTGTTGAGGGTGTACTGTTGCCTCTACTCTGTATTTTCTTTAGGACAGGAAAGCTATTTTATAATAACCTATACCACATAGTCTAAGGTCTTTCATAGCAGAGGTGGTA
Organism: Oryctolagus cuniculus; assembly: GCF_964237555.1. Classification (NCBI taxonomy): domain Eukaryota; kingdom Metazoa; phylum Chordata; class Mammalia; order Lagomorpha; family Leporidae; genus Oryctolagus; species Oryctolagus cuniculus. The sequence goes on from NC_091432.1 coordinate 34,936,479, forward strand.
CTCAACAAATATTGACTGAATTGATTTAAAGGAGATTGAACATTATTTTTTGAAAAGAGACCTCAACTGAAACTTGTTTTGGGTAAGTGTGTTGAGGAAGATTAACTACTAAGCTATGAGTTAAACATGCATTCTCCTCTCATATAGGTGGATCCCAGTATCATCCTTCATGCCTCTGTTTCCATTGGAAAGCGGAGTCCCTCCAGCAGTCAAGTGAGCAGCAGGAGTCCAATAGCACTGTCAACCCTGGGGCCTGCCGCCAGTGTGTGGCTGATCACGAAGGTACCTAAGAATGTCTGCTCTTAGTGAGTGACTTCCCATTGCTGGCTGGCTCCCTGTGCTGCTCCAGCAGCTGGTGCTCTCGTGCACGTAAGAATAAATCAAAGTGTGGTCCGCTGTTAGTTGTTACAAATGCCTTCACTGCTCTTGGTATTGTCTAATCCCAGAAGCCTCTGTGGATCCCCAAGTGAGCATTTAGCGAACTACAGAAATGATCCCTGAAAGTATAATTTTCCAAGTGAGCATTTAGTTCACTTCTAGACATGTTGGTTAATTCTTACCTCCAAGTATACTTAAATTAAGCATAGAACTTATTTATAATCCAGACTCATCATTTGCATGAGGTTTACATGTCATTTGCTTTTACTCCTTAGTCTTGATTGAGCCTCACCAACTCAGCTTCATTGAGCCTGGTAAGATAGCACCAAGTCGTGACTCACCATAGGGTTTAGCAAAGAAAAAGATTTAAAAGAAACCACTGAGTATAAAATGTGAATACAGCCTAACACATTTTATACCTGTGTATTAGAAATATTTAGTTTTTAGAATTTATTATCATACTATTGAGTCTGACTTAAATAAGAACCATACTTTTTAAATATGCATTTGTCTGCATTTATGGTACGGCTAATAAATACCCTTCTAATCCTTCCCTTTGCCACCTCATGGTAGATGATATTGCTGCTTCATAGCACCTCTGTGGGTGTGGAGTCACCTAGTCAAGTTTGCTCCTATCCGCTTTGGAGAGAAGGAGAGATCAAAACTGTTTTCTTAGATGACATTTTGGAGTGCCTTAACTATTGTTCTTTGATTCTCTGAGCATTAAAAGTAAGCATATAGAATATAATTATTATAATATGAAGGCACTACTAAGAGATAATATTTATTTCATGTGACAAAGTAGAATGAGGTTAGATAATCCTGAAATGTGCTTCCAATCCAGAGACCCTATTTGTCCTAGCTGTTTTTACATTGTACTTGTTTCTGATTTAATAACAATACCATCTAGTTTTTGAACATCTGCTATGTGCCAGGTGCCTTTTACACATTTGTTATTTCATTTATTCTTAACAGAACTGAGCATGTTTTCATTATATGAGTTAATAAGTAGCAGAGGAAGGATTCTTGGTCTGTTTGCCTTCCAAACTTAAAAGCCTTTTCACTGTGGTATAAAACATGGCTCTGTATTTGGCCAATCTACTAGGCTGACGGAAGAACTTCTCTTAGCACTGTGTGGCAAAAGTCAAGTCACACATGATGCCTGGTTTAGACTTTTCATCTGGTTAGAGTTGGACCGTTTGATAAGGAATGTCCATTCCTAACTTAATAAACCCATACTTGTCTAAAAGTTTTTCAAAAGTAATAGAAATTTTTACCAGGAATAGAGTGTTGGAGTTAAATCAGAGTTGGGACCCTTTATGTGAGATTAGGAAAGTTACTTATCTACACTACACCACTATAAAATGTAGTTAGTCATACCTGCCTTATACAGTTGCTGTGATGATAAAATGAGAATGCAAATGTGAAGTTCAAACATTGTGTCTGGTATACAGTGCTTAATAAATGGTTGCTAATTTTGTTTACCCTAAGCAGTTCTTATAATTGTATTGACAAGTATGTTCATATGCTTATTAGAATGAAAGTACTTATTGTTTCTTTTCCATACAATAAAAACCTGAGAAATAAAAGTTAGATGTTAAAAAGGAAATAATTTTGAGAATCCCTTTAGATTGAACTCCTTCTTTTAGATCTAAAGTCTTTTACAGAGAATTTTACATGCCCTAAGTCCCCAATAGGTACAGATGGATTTCTCAGTGGTTGTTACTTACTTAACAGGTTATGATGATCATGAAGTTATAAAATGGTTAAATGTTATTAAAATAATATTCCCCACTAATTTCCTTGGCAAAGAATCCTAACATTTAAAATAAATGCAATTCACAAACCACCTTAAAATGCTTAACCCATGATATTTAGACCCAGAGTGAAACTTTAAATTGATACAAAGGTTAAGGATTTGTTTCAATCTTTTCAGTTCACTGAACTTTTTTTTTCCCTGTGCATACATATTTCAAGTAAGCTCTGTAGTTATAACTCTGGCAAGTGACACGTGATGGACCCCAAATCACTGCACTGTGAAATATGCACACACAAAAAAAAAAGACAAATGAAGATATCAAGGTCTGTTTTATTTTGCACTGAACTGTAAAATGCCACCCTTGTCGGACAGAGGATCACTGCATCTGAGCAGGGCTCACTGACTGCTAAGTTGTGGGTAGTGTTTCACTTTCAGCAACTGTTAATATCCAGGGTTATCCAGGCATAATGACCTCACTATTTGTGACACATTGTTGAATTTTCTGGTTCTTTTAACTTATTTAGACCTTTCTCCCCCTCTCTATTCATTGGAAGGCTGGAATGATCCTGAGCAGAGCGATAACTCAGGGCTGTCTTGCTATTGGTCATCCAGTCAGAGTCAGTGCTGCGGAGGGAACATCACTAGAAGGATATAAATTAGTCCTACAGAAAAGGTAATACCTATGAGTTATTTAGCTCAATAATACATGATAATTGTAAGAATTCTGAGCTGTCCAATTTTGATGGTTTCTGGCTTCAATGTTTATTTTTTAATAAGCCCTTCTCTTTTTATTTTTATTTATTTTTAAAGATGTATTTGCTAGGAAGGCCAAGTAACAGAGAGAGAGACAGAGAGAGAGAGACAGAGAGAGACAAAGAGACAAAGATCTTTCCACTTGCTCACTCTCAAATGCTTGCAACTGCCAGAGCTATGCCAGGCCAAATCAGGAGCCAGGAACTGCAGGTCTCCCCTGTGGCTGGCAGGGCCCTAAGTACTTTGGACATCATTTGATGCTTTACCAGGCCATTAGCAGGAAGCTAGATTGGAAACAGAGCATCCGGGACTCAGAACTGGCATCATAAGTGGTGACTTAACTTGCTGTGCCAAAACACTGGATCCTAGAATATTTGTTAAGTGTTTAAGTTTGTGTTCATTATATCAATATTAACATAAATCTAAAATAAGCTTGAAAATTCATGCCATTTAGTTTTGAAGTGTTTTAAAAATATTTTAGGATCTGGCACTGTGGCATAGTTGCCTAAGCCACCACCTACAGTGCTGGCATCCCACATAGGCACTGGATAGAGTCCTAGCTGCTCCACTTCTGATCCAGCTCTCTGCTATGGCCCGGGAACGCAGTAGAAGATGGCCCAAGTGCTTGGGCCCTGCATCTGCATGGGAGACCCAGAAGCTCCTGGCTCCCAACTTCAGATTGGCACAGCTCACATTTGGGGAGTGGATGGAAGATCTCTTTCTCTGTCTCTACCTTTTTCTGTAACTCTGCCTATCAAATATATCTTTTTTTAATTTATTTTTTATTTTTTACTTTTTTTTGACAGGCGGAGTTAGTGAGAGAGAGAGAGAGACAGAGAAAAAGGTCTTCCTTCCATTGCTTCACTCCCCAAATGGCCATCACGGCCCGGCACGCTGCGCCAATCTGAAGCCAGGAGCCAGGTGCTTCCTCCTGGTCTCCTATGCAGGTGCAAAGGCCAAGCACTTGGGCCATCCTCCACTGTCTTCCCGGGCCACAACAGAGAGCTAGACTGGAAGAGGAGCAACCGGGACAGAACCGGTGCCCCAACTGGGACTAGAACCTGGGGTGCCACACCACAGGTGGAGGATTAACCTAGTGAGCCATGGCACCTGCCCAAATAAATAAATCTTTAAAAAAATTTTAAAAAGTGAAATGTTGACCTTCAGTATGTACCTGTGTTGTAAACAAGCTGCTGCTTTCCTCTATGATTATCAGAACTCATTTCTTTATATCTGTTTGTAGTTAGAAAAAAATTTCTGTGTGTATTCTTAACCCTTTATCTTATGAATATGAAATATTAAACTGTGAAAGAAAAATTATGAGAACAAAAAAATTGCTGTCTTGTAAGCGACTGTAAATGTTCTCTATTTTTTTCTGACTTGGGAAGCTGCAATCAAACATTTAGAAAATGGATTGCAAAAAATGAGCAATGAGAAAGAACATTGATTTATTTTTAATTGTGTGGAAATGTTATTTTCCATATGCTTTCTTTTTCTTGATGGCTCAAGTACTCGGGTCCCTGTCACTCATGTTAAAGACCTGGATTGAATTCCTGGCTCCCAGCTTTGGCCTAGTCCAGCCCTAGCTATTTCAGGCACTGGGGAAATAAACCAGCGCATGGAAGAGTGGTCCCCTCCCCCTCCAAATAAAATGAAAATAAAGAATTAATTGATTAACTATATATATATATAATTAAAATTTTAGAGAACAAAAGCAATTAATAAGAATATTATAGAAATTTCTGCCTCTCCCCAAAATTTGTGAGACAGAGTTAAGTTTGATTAAATATAAAGATGAAGAGATAGTATAGAAAAAGATATTGCAAAAAAAGATATCATGGAGAATTAGGAACCTCAGGCACCTACTTCTGAAATGACTGGAGAATTTTGTTAAGGAATCATATCTTCTGAGCTAAGTCTAAGTTAAAAAAAACCTACAGTATGATGAAGTTAATTATGCATAAATTAACTAATCATGTATTCATTAATATTTAGAAACCTTAAAAAGGTAGGACAAATGAATTAAATTAAGTGTAACAGGATGTTAAACAAGACTTTTCCTCCTGCCTCTGAGTTTTGACAGGAACATCAAAGGTTGGGAATGTGAGCTATCAGGTAATACTGTTTTCTTAGGCAAGGTACTTTCAGATCTGGGAAGAGCACAGAAAGGCAGGAGTCCAAACTGGCTCAGGACACATCCGTTTTATATAAGGGAAAGCAAGAAATACTGGGTGTGTTGAAGTGAGTGCTTGATAACAATATGGATCTTCAGATCCTTATCCTTAGGGATTTTCATTCTGAAGATCTAGCCCCACAGAAGTCCACATGAACAGGTGTTGAAAGTGATTCCAATTATTCCAACTGTGGGGAGGTTGGCTGCATATGGTTTGTGCATGATACTTTTGGAAACAATCAACTAGAATGACAAGAGCAGTCAGAAAAGGAAGGGCCAGATATTTAAAGCTGTGAAATTGGGTTGGGCATCCTGGCACAGTAGATTAATCTCTCACTTAGGATGCCTGCATCTCATATTAGAGTGTGGGTCCCTGTCCAGCTACACTGCTTCCAATCCAGCATCCTGCTAGGGCATCCTAGAAGGAAACAGATGGTGCCTGGAGTGCGTAGGGCCCTGCCATTCACATGGGATACCTAGATGGAATTTGTGGCTCTTGACTTTGAACTGGCCACTGCCAGTTGTTGCAGGTTTTTGGGGAGTGAACCAAATGTCTCTGTGTCCCCCTCCCTTTCTCTTGGTGGCTCTGAATGAATGAATGATTAAATAAATAAATAAATCTTTTACAATGTGGGCTACAGAGAGGTGCACTGAGCTGGTCAAAACCAAAATGCTAGGTAGTATCCAAACAGGTACTAGAACCCAGAGTGTCTGCCTCTCAGCTCAGCAGATTTCCAGTTAGATTAGATACATATCACACATGTTATTTTGGCTAATTTGAGCATTGAAAATGGAATCACCATTTTAGTCTCTCTGATTATAATTTGAAACATAATCTAAGTGATTTACCATACATTGATCCACACATAAATATTTTCATACAGTTGTGTTCAAATAATCACCAGGGGCTGGTGTCATGGCATAGCAGGTTAAGCTGCCACCTGTTACACCAGCATCTCATGTGGTCTCCAGTTTGAGTCTTGGCTACTTCACTTGCAATCTGGCTTCTTGCTAACACACCTGGGAAAGCAATGGAAGGTGGCCCAGTTCCTTGGGCCCCTGCTACCACCTGGGAGACCTGGATGGAGCTTCTGGCTCATGGCGTCAGCATAGTCCAGCCCCAGTTGTTGCAACCATTTGGGGAGTGAACCAGTGATGGAAGATTTTCTCTCTTTCTCTCTCTGTAAATCTGCCTTTAAAATAAATAAATAAATCTTTTTTAAAAATCACCAAATAATTTGATTTATTTTTGACAGGCAGAGTGGACAGTGAGAGAGAGAGACAGAGAGAAAGGTCTTCCTTTGCTGTTGGTTCACCCTCCAATGGCCACCGCAGCCGGCACACTGCGGCCAGCGCACTGCATTGATCCGAAGCCAGGAGCCAGGTACTTCTGGTCTCCCATGCAGGTGCAGGGCCCAAGCACTTGGGCCATCCTCCTCTGCCTTCCCAGGCCACAGCAGAGAGCTGGCCTGGAAGAGGGGCAACCGGGACAGAATCCAGTGCCCTGACTGGGACTAGAACCCAGGGTGCTGGCGCCACAGGCAGAGGATTAGCCTATTGAGCTGCGGTGCTGGCCCCAAATAATTTGATATTATAATACACTCCCTTACAGTGCTGAAAAAGTTCCACATTTCAACTGTTGGATGAAGAAATTAGGAAACAAAATTGCTGTATTTCAAGGCTGTCAATACCAAGCCTAAAAGTATGCTCCTTAAAAAAAAATAAAAAACAGTGATTGTCATAATGCTTTAATGGGGGGCCGGCGCCATGGTGCACTAGGTTAATCCTCTGCCTGTGGCACCGGCATCCCATGTGGGTGCCAGGTTCTAGTCCCAGTTGCCCCTCTTCCAGTCCAGCTCTCTGCTGTGGCCCGGGAAGGCAGTGGAGGATGGCCCAAGTGCTGGGCCCCTGCACCCGCATAGGAGACCAGGAAGAAGCACCTGGCTCCTGGCTTCAGATCTGCTTAGCTCCAGCTGTTGCTGCCATTTGGGGAGTGAACCAACTGAAGGAAGACCTTTCTCTCTGTTTCTCTGTCTCACTGTCTGTAACTCTACTTGTCAAATAAATAAATAAAAATCTTTAAAAAAATAATGCTTTAATGGAAATGTATTGGCTGTGCTAAAATACAGATCATTTTCATGTGTAAGATCTATAATTCAGTGCAACTTTATAGCTAACAGTCAATCCCTCATTTTACATAAATTTTTCTAGCATATTTCTTCAAGATAAATAAAATATGAAATGTTGATATAGTTTTTCAAACTATAAGTCACATGAAACTGGCAATTCATGTACTGATATTAACCAGAAAACTCAATTTTATCTTCATTTCAGTTTTCACTTTGTGAATTCGTATCATCTTCTCCCAAGAATAATACAGCAGGAAAGATGTCCACCCAAATGGCAGCTGCTTAAGGGCAGAGAGCATGTATATCCTCAGAACTGATCACAGTTATTAGATAAAGCTATCTTTGAATAAAGAGATCTATAAATAAAATGTCAGAACGCTACTGTCCTAAAAGTTACTATAACCATCGTGAAAAAGTTTTAAATTTAGTATATGGCTCCTTAGGGAATTTAAAAGATCTAAATCTTATGGCTAAAGAACATTAGATTACCCCTCGAGTAATAAAATTTACTCGCATTTGTCAGATTTTATCATGGCTTTAAATCTATTCAAGCTTATATTTGCTTAGAAAAGTTTACTAAGCATATGTATTTTTGTATTTTATATATAAGCCCTTGGAGCATGCCAGTAGTAGTCCTATTGAGAGTCTATAACTCTAAGTTATCTTTATATTTTACTAACATGTGCTGCCATGTTAGGCCAGGCGAGAAAGTACTACTCTAATTTAAAGTAACTTCTTTAAAAATGAAAGTTCTACACACAAAAGTGCATCTGTTTATTTTCAACACATTTTATATGTTAAAAAAATCAAATTTAAATGCAATATGCAGAAATGTGATGCCCATATGAGAATCGTTAGAGAAATATGCCATATTAAGACTTTCATCTTTTTTTTTTTTACCAATATTCATTAAACTAAACAAGAATAGGGGCCAGCAGCATTGTGGCACAGTGAGTTAAACTGCTGCTTGCCATGCCTGCATCCCATATTGGAGCTGCTCTTCAAATTCCGGCTGCCCTGCTTCCCATCCAGCTCCTCGCTAATGCTTCTGGAAGAGTAGCAGATGATAGCCCAAGAGTTTGGACCTCTGTCGTCCACATGACAGACCTAGTTGGAGCTCCTGGCTCTTGGCTTTCACCTGGCCTAATCCCAGCCATTGTGGTCATTTGTGGAATTAGCCAGTCAATGAAACATGTCTTTTCTTTTGCTGTCTCTCTCTCACTGTCACTCTGCCCTTCAACCAAGTAAAATGAATATTTAAAAACAAAGGAAATTCAAAAATACCAACAGCATCAATAATGAGAGAATAAAGGAAAATGAAAGAGCAGTATTTCGTCACAAGCACCATAACACGTGTTGGACTATGGTTGAGAGACTCGAGTCAATTTAGTGCCATGCTCTCATTTTCCAGATGAGGGAACTGAGGACTAACTGTCCGGGAAGCTATATTGTTGTAAGGACACATATACATGCCTAAATAGATGATCTAGAAAGAGATAAATGTATCAGTCAGGTAGGTAGAGAGCCATTGAGAATCTATAAATAAACATATCTGTGTATGTGTGTTTATGTGTGTACACATGGATGTATGAATTCTTTGAAATATTCCACTAATCAGATGGTAGGGGCTAGAAGGCAGCCCATGGCCTCAGTTCAGTTTGGGCAAAATTTCACAGACAAATGCTCATCGTTTCCTAATTGACTGTAAGGATGATTGTCATCACACATCACAATCATAAATCTGTTTTCCCAGACAGCCTCAAACGGCTCCGATGTCCACCAGTGCTACCTGGGCCAAAAGTAGAACCCACAGAGAGGACAAGGAAAAGGGATTTTGTCTTTGTGATTAAAAAAAATTAAAGGTGCATTTTATTTATCTGAAAGGCACAGAGAGAGAGAGAGAGAGAGAAAGAGAGAGAGAAGCAGAGGGAGAAAGAGATTATCCATCTGGTAGTTAACACCCATAGTTACAGGGGCTGGGCCAAGCTGAAGCCAAAAGTCAGGAAAGCCACCAGTGTCTCCCATATGGCTGGGGGTGGTAGGGGTCCAAGTACTTCAGCTATCAGCTACTGCCTTTCCGTGCACAATTAGTACAAGGCAGGATTGGAAGCAGAGTACCCAGGAAATGAACCAGTGCTCCAACATGGGATGTTGTCATAAGCAGGAAGCGGCTTAACCCACTGTTCCACAATGCCAGCCCTGTGATTGTTAACATACTAAGAATAGAGATAATTTTCATTCAGCAGTCCATATCTATGAAATTGCACAGACACTTTTCTATTTGAAGTTGATATTTTTGATAGTATTGTCTACATGTGTGAACATTACTTTTGTCTTCTGCTATTGCCAGGTATTATACTTGTTGCCTATATTTAAATGTTTTTAATGTAATCTGGCAAATGTTGGCTAGTTATCACTTTATTTCCAGCAAAAGCTAAGTGGCAGAAAAAGATTATTTAATATTTGACAGGATTCCTTAAGAGTCTGAAATTTATTTTATGGGTGTTTTTTTTTTAAGATTTATTTATTTACTTGAAAGTCAGAGTTAAACAGAGACAGAAGGAGAGGCAGAGAGAGAGAAGTCTTCCATCCACTGGTTCACTCCCCAGATGACCGCAACGGTCGGAGCTGTGCTGATCTGAAGCCAGGAGCCAGGAGCTTCTTCCAGGTCTCCCACATGGGTACAGCGGCCCAAGGACTTGGGGCATCCTTCACTGCTTTCCCAGGCCATAGCAGAGAGCTGGATTGGAAGTGGAACAGCCTGGACTTGAACTGGCGCCCATATGGCATGCCGGCATTGCAGGCAGTGGCTTTACTCGCTACACCCCGTCTTTTATGGGTCTTTAAAAAATCATTTATTTTAGATTCAGTGGGGAAGAGAGGGAGATTAAAAGAGAAAGCACTCCCATCTACTGGCTTATTCTCCAATGCTCTCAACATCCAGGACTCAAATGGGCTGAATCCAGGAACCAGGAACTGAATCTAGGTCTCCCACATGGTTGGCAGACATCCAATTGCTTAAGCCATCACTACTGCCTCCAGGATCTGCATTAGGAGGAAGCTGGAGTGAGGAGGCCTTGCACCTTTGTACCCCAAGATGGGCTGTAGGAGTCCTAACTGTCATCTTCACCACCACACCAAAAATGCCTGCCTCTGAATCATTTTTAAGATAGAAAACTCAGCCCTTTATTCTGATGGAGGAAGTCTATAGCCCAAAGATAGGTGAGAAACAAGTATCCTTTGGTAGTTCCATCTATCCATTTACATGTAGCGGTAGCAAGTTCTGAAAAGTCTTTACAGGTCAGACAGGTAATAGGAAGGCAGGAGGTTGGGTCAGGCTAGTATGGGGACTGCTGTAAGACATGGTGGAGAATATAGTGAACTGGAGAAAATATGTCTCATCTAAGTGGACAGTTACCACGCAGTTCTGACTGAGACATCATGACAGAATTCATGCCTATTGCTTCCTCTTCTAATTGTTTTTCAAGAAAAACTAAGTATGTAATTTTGTGCATGTCATCTATTTCTAAAGGCTCATGACTAATTTAAAGATCTTAATAATGTACAGTGGTTTTTATCCTCTATAATCTGACCTCTGTGTGGGTGTATGTGTCTGTGTGTGCATTTCTTTAATTAATATTCTAGTTTAAAACTGAAGGTCAAGTCCTGCATAGCCAAATTCCTTATGAATGAAACACTATCAACATTAAATGGTGGTCTGAAAATAACTTTGATTCATTTGGTTTATCTATAAGAAGCCCAAGATATCTTTTGAAAAGAAGCACCTATTAATTATTTTTTTTGAGATGGATCAGGTCACTTGGTAATAGCGTTATTGGTTTGCTTTTCATTCACAGATGGTCAGATTCACATAACAGAAAAAATATAAAAATGAAAAATGCGTGCAAGCGCTTGCTACCTGGAATAAGAATAAATTGACACCAAATAAGACATAGCTGAACTAATGAGGCATGATATGTTTACAATTTTCATTGTGAGTTGTCAGGTTGCCACTTTAAGTGCTAGTTCTATTATTTTTAGCCTATAAAAGGCTATGCCTTAATTCATAGCTTTTGTTAAAATCATGTAATACTATTTAGGAAGAGAAGGAAGAAGAATCTCTGGAAGTTGCTGTCACATGAGAGTATCTATTGTTATTTATAATGAAATACGGTTATCTTAAAAAATGCAGTCACACAGGTACTTCTGATGCTTTTGAAATGATAGGTATATTTTAAAGTACATACCCAGAGGTGAGATTAGTTCCAAATATCTGATCCACAATGCCTTCTAAAAAGCCAAGTATAGTCTCTCAGTTAGTGAGAACCTGTAGTTTTCCAATTATGTGCTATTTTACCTCTGCTTTGCAGTAGACTTTCTCAGATAAAGAAGGCAAGTTGCATTAATACGAAGGATTATTTAATCCTCTCTTTCCCTCCCACTTTTACTGTCTAGAATACTCTCTCCTTCTCTTTCACTTTTTTTATAGATTAAATTATTTTTATACAACAATTTTTTAAAGTTACTTGTTATGGTGTTTTTTAGAAATTACCATCTCTTTCCTTAGACAAGCTGTTGCTGTCTCCTCTGGATGCACTAAGGGCCCCGAGTCCTCTGCTTCAGCTCCACTTGTTTCCGTGACAGTCTTGGACAGAACAGCAAGTACCAATTCCAGATCTGCTGATGAGATGCTGTACTGCACTCAGTATCCATTGTGCCCAGGCAGAGAGCCCTGAGGATGATGAGCATGCCAATCTAGCCATGCCCTTCCAAACACCTGCCACTTTCACCTAGGCCACTGATGAACTCCGCCCTCGGAAAGGCCTCTCTCACCATCTCCCTCATAGGGGAGTGGGACTTTCTTCTGCCAAAGGCCATTGGATATTTATAAGATCAATAATAGGCCATACAAAATTATCAATTTAAAAGTTAGCCAGGGCCATCGCCGTGGTGCAGTAGGTTAATCCTCTGCTTGTGACGCCAGCATCCCAAATGGCCACTGGTTCTAGTCCTGGCTACTCTTCTTCCAATCCAGCTCTCTGCTATGACCTGGGAAAGCAGTGAAAGATGGCCCAAGTGCTTGGGCCCCTGCACCCATGTGGGAGACCCGGAGGAGGCTCCTGGCTTCTGGCTTCGGATCGGTGCAGTTCTGGCTGTTGCAGCCAATTGGAGAGTGAACCAGCAGGTGGAAGACCTCTCTCTCTCCCTCTCTGCCTCTCCTCTCTCTGTGTAACTCTGACTTTCAAATAAATAAATAAATCTTTTAAAAAAAGGTAAATGTTTAGTATTTTAGGACAGTATCAACTGCTTTCCAAATTAATTAAACCATGATGAGTGTTCCAGTTGTTCCTTATCCTCACCACTACTTGGCGTAGTCAGTCTTAAACATCAGACATTGTAACAGATATGTTGTGATGCATCATTGTAGGTATTTGGTTCAGTCCAATAATGATGTATGATGTTGAACAGCTTTTCATATTCCACTGGATGTTGACTTTGTTAAAATACTTGTTTAAATAATTTTTCTACTCAATGAACAGAAATTCTTAATTTTGATTAAGCTCAATTTACCAATTTATATAATTTTTAAAGATTTATTTATTTTACTTTAATGTCAGATTTACACAGAGAGAGAAGGAGAGGCAGAAAGAGAGAGGTCTTTCATCCGCAGGTTCACTCCCCAATTGGCCACAACGGCTGAGCTGCACCCATCTGAAGCCAGGAGCCAGGAGCTTCCTCCGGGTCTCCCACACAGGTGCAGGGGCCCAAGGGCTTGGGCCATCTTTTACTGCTTTCTCAGGCCATAGCAGAGAGCTGGATAAGAAGTAGAGCAGCCAGGACTCAAACTGCGCCCATATGGGATGCCGGCACTGCAGACGGCAGCTTTACCCACTATGCCACAGTGCTGGCCCCTCAATTTATATTTTTGTAGATCATGTTTTTGGTATCATATATAAGGAAATTTTGCTAAATACAGGTCATAAATATTTTTCCTATATTTTCACATAAAATATTTAGTTTTAGGTTTCACATTTAGTTGTATGATCTATTTTAAGGGAATTATTATTATTTTTTTTTTTTGACAGGCAGAGTGGACAGTGAGAGAGAGAGACAGAGAGAGAAAGGTCTTCCTTTGCCGCTGGTTCACCCTCCAATGGCCGCCGCTGCAGCTGGCGCACCGCGCTGATCCGATGGCAGGAGCCAGGATCCAGGTGCTTTTCCTGGTCTCCCATGGGGTGCAGGGCCCAAGCACCTGGGCCATCCTCCACTGCACTCCCTGGCCACAGCAGAGAGCTGGCCTGGAAGAGGGGCAACCGGGACAGAATCCGGCGCCCTGACCGGGACTAGAACCCGGTGTGCCGGCGCCACAAGGTGGAGGATTAGCCTATTGAGCCACGGCGCCGGCTGGGAATTATTATTAAACCAATATTGCATTCTGGAATAAACCTCACTTGTTCCTGTATAACTTTTTGTATTTTGTATTCAATTCATTAAAATTTTCTTAAGCATTTTTTGCACGTATATTCATGGGAAGTATTGGTCTATGGTTTTCTTTTTCTATAATGTCTTGTCTAGTTTTTGTTATCAGGTTGATGCTGGTCTCCCAGAATCCATTGGGAAATATTCCCTCTTCTATTCTCTGGACAAAATTGGATATATGTTCTATGTCTTTTCATGTTCAATCCTCCTGTCTTTCTGAATATAAAAAATTCAATTGAAATAGCTCTTTTTTATTATTTTTTATTTTTAAAGATTTATTTTGTTTATTTGAAAGGCAGAGTTATAGAGAGAGGTAGAGACACACAGAGAGAGGTTTTGCATCCACTGGTTCACTCCCCAGTTCACTGCAATGGCCAGAGCTGCGCCAATTTGAAACCAGGAGCCAGGAGCTTCTTCCAGGTCTCCCACACGGGTACAAGGGCCCAAGGACTTGGGCCATCTTCTGCTGCTTTCTCAGGCTGTAGCAGAGAGCTGGATGGGAAGAGAAGCAGCTGGGACTAGAACCAGCACGCATATGGGATGCCAGCACTTCAGGCCAGCTCTTTAACCCGCTGTGCCACAGTGCTGACCAAAATAGCTGTTTTAATATCCTGTCTAATAAATATATATTTTTTGTTAGATTTGTTTTACTTTTATTTAATAAATATAAATTTCTGAAGTACAGTTTATGGCTTACAATGGCTCCCCCCCCCCATAGCTTCCCTCCCACCCACAACCCTCTCATCTCCCGTTCCCTCTCCCATTCCATTCACATCAAGATTCATTTTCAATTCTCTTTATATACAGAAGATCAATTTAGTATATACTAAGTACAGATTTCAACAGTTTGCACCCACACCGAAATACAAAGTGTAAAGTACTAATTGAGTACTAGTTATACCATTAATTCACATAGTACAACACATCAAGGACAGAGATCCTACATGGGGAGTAAGCGCACAGGGACTCCTGTTGTTGATTTAACAATTAACACTCTTGTTTATGGCGTCAGTAATCACCCAAGGCTCTTGTCATGAGTTGCCAAGGCCATGGATGCCTTTAGAATTCGCCAACTCCGATCTTATTTACAAGGTCATAGTCAAAGTGGAAGTTCTCTCCTCCCTTCAGAGAAAGGTACCTCCTTCCTTGCTGGCCCGTTCTTTCCGCTGGGATCTCCCTCACAGAGGTCTTTCATTTAGGTCTTTTTTTTTTTTTTTTTTGCCAGAGTGTCTTGGCTTTGGCTTTCCATGCCTGAAATATTCTCATGGGCTTTTTAACCGGATCCAAATGCCTTAAGCGCTGATTCTGAGGCCAAAGTGCTGTTTAGGACATCTGCCAGTCTATGAGTCTGCTTGAGTCTACTGTGTATCCCGCTTCCCATGTTGGATCGTTCTCTCTCTCTCTCTCTTTTTTTTTTTTTTTTTTTTTTTTTAATTTTTTTGACAGGCAGAGTGGACAGTGAGCGAGAGAGACAGAGAGAAAGGTCTTCCTTTGCCGCTGGTTCACCCTCCAATGGCCACCGCAGCTGGTGTGCTGTGGCCTGCACACTGTGCTGATCCGATGGCAGAAGCCAGGTACTTATCCTGGTCTCCCATGGGGTGCAGGGCCCAAGGACTTGGGCCATCCTCCACTGCACTCCCTGGCCACAGCAGAGAGCTGCCTGGAAGAGGGGCAACCGGGACAGAATCCGGCGCCCCGACCGGGACTAGAACCCAGTGTGCTGGCGCCGCAAGGCGGGGGATTAGCCTAGTGAGCCACAGTGCCGGCCGGTTTTCTCCTTTTTAATTCTATCAGTTAGTATTAGCAGATACTAGTCCTGTTTATGTAATCCCTTTGACTCTTAGTCCCATCATTATGATCACTTGTTAACAGAAATTGATCACTTGGACTAGTTAGATGGCATTGGTACATGCCACCTTGATGGGATTGAATTGGAATCCCCTGGCACGTTTCTAACTCTACCATTTGGGGCAAGTCCGATTGAGCATGTCCCAAACTGTACATCTCCTCCCTCTCTTATTCCCACTTTTATATTTAACAGGGATCACTTTTCAGTTAAATTTAAATACCTAAGACTAATTTGTGTTAATTAAATAGTTCAACTAATAGTATTAAGTAGAATAAAAAAAAATACTAAAAGGGATAAAGTATTAAGTTGTTCCTTGACAGTCAAGACAAGGGCTGATCAAGTCATTGTTTCTCATAGTGTCCATTTCCCTTCAACAGGTTTCCTTTTTGGTGCTCAGTTAGTTGTCACCAATCAGGGAGAACTTATGATATTTGTCCCTTTGGGACTGGCTTAATTCACTCAGCATGATGTGTTCCAGATTCCTCCATTTTGTTGCAGATGACCGGATTTTATTTTTTTACTGCTGTGTAGTATTCTATAGAGTACATATCCCATAATTTCTTTATCCAGTCTTCTGTTGATGGGCATTTAGGTTGATTCCAGATCTTAGCTGTTGTGAATTGAGCTGCAATAAACGTTGAGGTGCAGACAGCTCTTTTATTTGGAATATATAATCTTTGTTATTTCTGAATCAGTTACAACTGAAGAACTTTTCACTTTATTATAACCAGACTGAACGAACTGGTCCAGCTCTGGCTCCTTGTTTTATGATTTGGCACTCTCATTGTCACTGCAAGTGATGCTTGGTATGTCTTCAATGTGCACCATTAATTCTGCTCTAGAAACCCTGTTACCCATTCTACATTCAGTCCTACATCAAACAGACTTGCTGTGGGCTTGTCTTTTCCTTCTTAGAGCTCTTCTGCCTGAGTTTATATTAATTATACTTCACTTATCCATTCAGGTGTCTACAAACTTGGTACTCAGTGGCCATGGTTTGACTGGATTTTAACTGACAGGCAAGGTAGAGCTGTAGCTGAGTCTACTTTTGGGTTATAGAGTCTGACTCCTTGGGTATGCATTCCTGCCCTACTTCTTAATAGGCATGACCTTGAGCAAATGATTGACTGCCCTGAACTTCAATTCCCTCATATACAAAAATAACAATGCCTATAATAATGACATAATAATGATCAGGTTGTTGTAAGGACTAAATATGATGTGATATAAAGAAATTAGTGTATGGGTCAGAATTTTTGTTGTGAAACTAAGAGGTGGAGGTAAAGTCAGAATATGTGTGTATACATACACACACACACACACACACACACATATCTGGGAATCTGACTCTGCAGATCACATTCCTAATCATTATGTTACATTGTCTTATCTATTGGGCAGTCCACTTTGCATGTTAGAGAAATTTGCCCTTCTTTATTTATGGTTAGGCTGATTTCTCTGATGCCTAAGTATCCTAATTCTGATTTCAGCCCTAAGCACATCCTACTGCCTATCTATCCAGAAGTAGTTGAATAATGGTTTTCTAAGTTCTGAAGTACAGTGTACAATAGGACTTGTTTTTAATCAACATTAGATGCAATCAAAAGATAAATGAACAACACCTGATGCCTCCTGGGGTTACACAGAAGCAGGAAGTTGAATTGGAAGTGGATCATGGACTCAAACCCAGGCAATCTGATATGAGACCCATCACTGTTTCTATTGATATATCCGCCCCCCCCCCCCCCCCCGCCCCATACATTGGGTAGCAAGTAAATTGACTGTCTTAAGGGAGGCTTTAGCTGCTGAGGTAGTAGTGATCATCATGGCAGAATCCTTGGTAAATTGTGGACTGTCTTCCTGCCAGGCTATATGGAAAGTATTCGTTTTATTTCAAACCTACAGTTGTTTCTATGTGGAATAAAGCTGTTAATCTCTACGTTACATTTTCCTTACAGACGTAAAGGAGATGAATCTCAGAAGTGGGTGTTTGGAGCTGATGGTTGCATTTACTCTAAGGTGAGGACTTTAGAAACCACTGCTTTTATTCTTAAGTTTTTCTATTCCCATATTGTTATAAAATGCACTATTACTAAGCAAAAGAAAAGCTTTTTCTGTGAAAATAACTTCACCCCACATTTAGAACTTTGGAGTTTAACTTAATTGCGTTCCTTCGGAGGTTTGTATGATTTTTCTGAAAGATTTATTTATTTATTTATTTATTTTTATTTATTTATTGGAAAGGCAGTTGCAGAGAGAGGGGGACAAACTGGGAAGTGGGGAGTAGAGATCTTCCATCTGATGGTTCACTCCTCAAATGACCCCAATGGCTGGGGTGGACCAGGACTAAGCCAGGAGCCTGGAACTCCATCTGGGTCTCCCATGTGGGTGACAGGGACCTAATCACTAGGACCATCTTCCACTGCTTTCCTGTGTGCACTAGCAGGAAGCTGGATCAGAAGTGGAGCAGCTGAGACTCTAATTAGCACTCATATGGGAAGCGAGTGTTGCAGGTAGTGGGTTAACCCCCTGTGCCACAACTCTGCCACCCCTTTTAAAAATATGTATTTATTTATTTGAAATTCAGAGTTTCAGAGAGAAAAGGAAAGACAGAAAAAGAGAAAAAAAGTTTTGTTTGATTTTAAAACACAAATTTTCCAAAGCCAAAAACATGTTTCCCTGATTCAGTGCTATAATATAATCCAGAATTTCTTTTTTTAAAAAAAGATTTATTGGCCGGTGCTGCGGCTCACTAGGCTAATCCTCCGCCTGCGGTGCCGGCACCCAGGGTTCTAGTACCAGTCGGGGCACCGGATTCTGTCCTGGTTGCTCCTTTTCCAGTCTAGCTCTCTGCTGTGGCCTGGGAGTGCAGGGGAGTATGGCCCAAGTGCTTGGGCCCTGTACCCGCATGGGAGACCAGGAGGAAGCACCTGGCTCCTGGCTTCAGATCGGCGCAGCGCCAGCCGTGGTGACCATTTGGGGGATGAACCAATGGAAGGAAGACCTTTCTCTCTGTCTCTCTCTCTCTCACTGTCTAACTCTGCCTGTCAAAAAACCAAAAAACAAAACAAACAAAAAGATTTATTTATTTTACTTGAAAGTCACAGTTACACACACAGAGAGGAGAGGCAGAGAAAGAGAGAGAGAGAGAGAGAGAGAGAGAGAGAGAGAGAGTTCCTCCATCCACTGGTTCACTTCCCAATTGGCCACAACAGCTGGAGCCGGGCAGATCCGAAGTGAGGAGCCAGGAGCTTCCTCTAGGTTTCCCGCGTGAGTGCAGGGACCCAAGCATTTGGACCATCTTCCACTCTTTTCCAGGCCATAGCAGAGAGCTGGATCAGAAATGGAGCAGTCGGGTCTCCAACTGGCACCCATATGGGATGCTGGCACTGCAGGCAGTGGCTTTACCTGTTACACCACAGCGCCTGCCCCAACCCAGCATTTCAAGATATCAGTTTTCTTATTTGTTAACATCAGGAGGAATAGTTTGGGAAACCTAGCAATATCTCCTAAAGCTGAGCATGTCTATATAGCCTAGCAATTCCTCTACTGTTTCTATGCTCAATAGAAATTCTTATATATAAATGTATATTGAAGTAAAGATATTTACTAAAATGTTAATTGTAGTACCACTAATTTTAATAGAATCAGAATGAGAATTATTCAAATACTTGTCAGAATTAGGAGGGATAAAGGAATTGTGATTTGTATATTTGTTGGAGTACTAACTGGCAGGATTGTCAGACTTCTATAAACAGCCAGATATAAATCTTCTGGGCTTTGTGGGCCAAGTGATCTTTATCTCAACTTCTCAACCTTGCTTTTGTGGCATAAAAGCAGCCCTAGACAATATGTAGACAGATGTGACCATCATTCAACAAAATTCTATTTACAGAAGCAGGTTGTCCATATTTGCCCTGCAGATTGTAGTTTTCCAATTCTGTGACGTGTCAGTGCCAGCGAATGAACTATAAGTGTACATAACAATGTACATCTGTTCACAAATGTAATGGTGAACTAAGAAACCAAATCCAAAAAATATTCACTGTCTTATTCCAGGTAAGTTGGAGACTGAGCAAAACAATGACTCTGTTGTGTTACAAGTTAAGGGAGTGATTATGCCTGAGGGCAATAGCGACTGAAAAAGGGACTAGGGAGTGCTTCTGGTGTGCTGTGGTGTGTTCTGTTTCTTGACCTGGGTGGTTAGCTAACCAAGCATTCAGTGTATGCAAATGGATTGAAGTGTACATTTACAAATGAGATACTCTTCTGTATGTATATTACATTTACATTAAATGCTTATTTTAATAAGGTGAGGATGTTGGGCTGGTGCTGTGGCATAGCGGGTAAAGCCACTGCCTGCAGTGCCGGCATCCCGTATGGGCGCTGGTTCGAGTCCCGGCTGCTCCACTTCTGATCCAGCTCTCTGCTATGGCCTGGGAAAGCAGTGGAAGATGGCTCGAGCCCTTTGGCCTTTGTACCCTCGTGGTACACCGGGAAGAAGCTCCTGGCTTAGGATTGGCACAGCTCTGGCCAATGTGGCCATCTAGGGGAGTGAACCAGCGGATGGAAGACCTATCTCTCTCTCTCTCTCTCACTCTCTTTCTCTCTGTGTATAACTCTTTCAAGTAAATAAATAAATATTTAAAAAAAAATAAAATGAGGATGTTGACCTTGAGTTTTCATGATTTCTTCCCTGCTCTATGATTCCAAGCCTAAATGATGTTAATCAGTTGTCAATATTTAAGATAGTCAAAAGTTAGATTATTTAATGGTATGATAATGTGGGCTTTCAAAACGATTATTTATCAGAAATGTTAAGTTACATAGATAATTGAAAATACTTGCCTTATTGGTTTCCCAGGGCTACCATAACACAGTGCCATGAACTGGGTAACTTAAAACAACAGCAAGTTACTTTCTCAGAGTTCTGGAAGCTCAGAGTCTGAAATGAAAATGTTGTCCATTCATATCCTCAGCAGGGCTCTTCCCTGCTTTTTTCATCTTCTGGAAGTCCCTTGGTTGTGACAGCATTGCTGTAATCTCTGCCTTCATCTTTACATGGCTGTCTCCCTTTCTGGGTGTGTATCTTTCATGGCATTTTCTTTTCTGTATGTGTCTGCATCCACATTTGCCTCTCTTTACAAGGACACCAGTAATATTGGATTAGGACCCTTTTGAAAAAATTTTTGAAAGATTTTACTTATTTGCTAGAGTTACAGAAGGGGTGGTCTTCTGTCTGCTGGTTTACTTCCCATTTGGCTGCAATGGCCAGGGCTGAGCCAGAGCATAGCCAGGTCTGGAGCTTCTTCCAGGTCTCTTACATGGGTGGCAGGAGCCCAAGCACATGGGGCTATTCTCCGTTGTTTTTCCTGGTGCATTAGCAGGGAGTTGGATTGGAAGTAAAGCAGCTAGAACTTGAACCAGCACCCTTATGGGATAGGACGCCGAAGCACTGGCCTCAGGACTGGCCTCAGGACCTTTTTCAATGACTTAATAATGAATTGATTACATCCGCCAAGGCTCTGTTTCCAAATAAGATCACATTCACAGGTAACAAGGATGAAGGCTGCAACATAACTTTTTTTCCTTTTAAGACACAATTCAACCAATTACACACAGAGTGTTGGTTACCAGTGTATAGCCTCTCAGTTTCAGGACTATCCTTCATTGTCCAGCGCCTGCCTTGGGCACCTTTTCCATTTAACAATCTGGAAGATGGGACTTGGAATATTTTCACCACAAAGAATTGTTACATGTCTAAGGATATGGATATATTTACTCTGATTGGACATCACACAATATATAAATGTATCAAAACATCACATGGTACCATATAAGTATGTGTAATTTTATGTCTTTAAATTTTTTAGATAAAAATGTAAAAAAAAGTCCACAATTAATTTTTTGATTGTCGCCCATTGATCAAGTCAACAAAATTCCATTTACCAAGCTTTCACCTGAATCTTTTTTCTCTCTGATATTCCTTCTTTCTTTCTTTCTTTGCTGTTGAATCTTTTACATTGAAAAGTTGATTCTATTGATTCCTATCTATGTATAACCTAGTACCCTGTTTCTATTGCACAGTAGGATGACTATAGATAATGTTAATGTATTGTTTGTTTTGCTCTGCAAAAACAAAAAAGCATAGAAGTTAGGATTTGGATGTTTTCTTTTTTTTTTTTTTTTTTTGACAGGCAGAGTGGACAGTGAGAGAGAGAGACAGAGAGAAAGGTCTTCCTTTTGCCGTTGGTTCACCCTCCAATGGCCGCCGTGGCCGGCACACCGCGCTGATCCGATGGCAGGAGCCAGGAGCCAGGTGCTTTTCCTGATCTCCCATGGGGTGCAGGGCCCAAGCACCTGGGCCATCCTCCACTGCACTCCCTGGCCACAGCAGAGAGCTGGCCTGGAAGAGGGGCAACCGGGACAGAATCCGGCGCCCCAACCGGGACTAGAACCCGGTGTGCCGGCGCCGCTAGGTGGAGGATTAGCCTAGTGAGCCGCGACGCCGGCCGGATTTGGATGTTTTCAGTATAAAGAAATGCTAAATGTTTGAAGAAATAAGTATGTTTTCCCTTTTGGGATATTACACAAATACGTACATATATGCCAAATATTACATATCTTATAAATATGTACAATTTTCCTGAAAGTGCATCCTTTACCACAATTTAATTTTTAAAAACTTTATTCTCGCCGGCGCTGCGGCTCACTAGGCTAATCCTCCGCCTAGCGGCGCCGGCACACTGGGTTCTAGTCCCGGTTGGGGCGCCGGATTCTGTCCCGGTTGCCCCTCTTCCAGGCCAGCTATCTGCTGTGGCCAGGGAGTGCAGTGGAGGATGGCCCAGGTGCTTGGGCCCTGCACCCCATGGGAGATCAGGAAAAGCACCTGGCTCCTGGCTCCTGCCATCGGATCAGCGCGGTGCGCCGGCCACGGCGGCCATTGGAGGGTGAACCAACGGCAAAAGGAAGACCTTTCTCTCTGTCTCTCTCTCTCACTGTCCACTCTGCCTGTCAAAAAAAAAAAAAAAAAAAAAAACAACTTTATTCTCCCTGAAAGACACTTTGTACCTCATGACTATTTTCCACATACTATCTGCCACCCAGCCCTATTTTTAGTTACAGATTTGCTTATTCTGTTTCATATAAATGAAATCATATAATAGGTGGTCTATTAGGAATAGTTTATTCCCATTAGTGTAATGCTTTCCAAGTTCATCCATATTGTAGCTTGCAATAATAATTCATTTCTTCTTGTTGCCAAATATATTCCATTGTTTAAAAATATCACATTTATCTGTTTACTTATTGGTTGAAAAACATTTTGTTTCTCCTATTTCAGCTATTGCGGATATTGCTGTTATGAACAAATTTGTATAGAAGTTTGTATTGGTATAGAAGTCTATTTCTCAATGTTATGTAGATAGCAGTATAATTTCTGGGTCATAGGATAACTCCAGATTTAACATTTAGCACATAGCCAGATAGTTCTCTGAAGAGCACCTCTCCATTTTACTTTCTCACCATCAGCATATATGGTTTCCAGCTTCTCCACATCTTTGCTAATTTTGTTACTCTCTGTTATTTTGATTATAGTCATCCTTGTGGGTTTTAAATGTTAACTCATTAAGGTTTTGACTTGTATTTTCCTAATGATTAGTGGTGTAGAACATTTTTTCTTGCACGTTTTTTGGCTACCTGTATATCTTGTTTGGTTAAGTGTCCACTCAAATTCTTTGTTCATGGTTTTTTTTTTTTTTTTTTTTTTTTTTGACAGGCAGAGTGGACAGTGAGAGAGAGAGAGAGACAGAGAGAAAGGTCTTCCTTTGCCATTGGTTCACCCCCCAAATGGCTGCTGCAGCCAGCGCTGCGACCGCTGCACCGCGCTGATCCGAAGCCAGGAGCCAGGTGCTTCTCCTGGTCTCCCATGGGGTGCAGGGCCCAAGCACTTGGGCCATCCTCCACTCCACTCCCGGGCCATAGCAGAGAGCTGGCCTGGAAGAGGGGCAACAGGGACAGAATCCGGCGCCCCAACTGGGACTAGAACCCTGGGTGCTGGCGCCACAGGCAGAGCATTAGCCTAGTGAGCAGCAGTGCTGGCCCAAAATGTTCATGTTTTAATTGGATTATTTGCCTTATTCTTTTTGAGTATAAGAGTTCTTTATGTATCCTGGATATGCATCTATTATCAGCCCTAGAGATGCAAATATCTTCTCTCATTTCTTAAGTTAGCTTTTTACTTTTTTGATGGCATTGTTTGCAGCACAAAATTTTTCATTTTGATGTAGTTTTCTTTTGTCACTTGTGCCTTGGATAGAGTTTCTTAGATTTTTTTTTTAAGTTTTAGATTCACAGCAAAATTGAACTTAGAGTCAGTTCCCATATCCCTCCTGGTTTGCCCCCTCATCTTCCCAATCACATAATTCTCACCATTAACAATTGATGAGACTACATTATCACATCATTATCATCCTAAGTCCATGGCTTATATTTAGGTTCACTTTTTTTTAAAGATTTATTTATTTGCTTGAAGGTCAGAGTTACACAGAAAGAGAAGGAGAGGCAGAGAGAGAGAGAAAGAGAGGTCTTTCATCCACTGGTTCACTCCCCATTTGGCCGCAACAGTTGGAGCTGCGCCAATACAAAGCCAGGAGCCAGGAGCTTCTTCCAGGTCTCCCACTTGGATACAGGGGCCCAAGGACTTGGACTATCTTCTACTACTTTCCCTGGCCATAGCAGAGAGCTGGATTGTAAGTGGAGCAGCCAGGTTTCAAACCGGTACCCATATAGGATGCTGGCTCTAGAAGCGGCAGCTTTACCTACTATGCCACAGTGCCTACCCCTAAGTTCACTCTTGGGTTGGGTATTCTACAGGTTTGCCTGGCAAATACTGATCATTTCATTGTTACCATAGTTTTATCTTTTCTAGAATGCCATATAGTTGGAATCATATAATATGTAGCCTTTTCAGATTGACTTCTTATTATGCAAATAAGGTTCTGGAGTGCCTTACATTTTGAATATGCACACGTAAATATTTTCTAACAGTGCTTAAAGTTATCTAAGGGTTTTGGGTGCTCTTTGGTTATCCATGGAATAATCCCTTATACTTTTTGCTAGAACAGTAGTTCCACACCATAAAAAGTACTGCAAGGGCTTTATGTCAAAACTGAGGGAGTTATCTAGGCATGTGGACATGATGACAAAGGGCATGTTGTTTAATTTCTCTGAATCTGTTTCCTCTTCTTGAAAATGGGCATAATAATAGTACCTATTTCAAAGGGCTGTTGCAAGATTTGAAATGTAAATATATTTCCTGTGGGAAATTGATGCAATGGTAGCCTCTAGATATACTATTAAATTAGCTGTCCTAGAGCTCACAAAGCAGAAAGGTGCATAGACCAAATTAAAAAGCTAGATTAGGGTGGGTGTTTGGTTAAGCTGCCAATTATGGTCCTGTGACCCAAATAGAGTGCCTGGGTTCAGTTCCTAGCACCAGCTCCTGATTCCAGGTTCCTGCTAATGCAAACCCTGAGAGGCAATGATGATGACTCAAGTATTTGGAATCCTGCCACCAATGTGGGAATCCTGGATTGAGTCCCTGGCTCCCACTTCAGCCCAGCTCAGTCTCTATTGTGTTCATTTAGGGAGTGAAACAGTGTAAGGGAGTTCAATTTCTCTTTCGCTCTCAAATAAATTTATTTATGTATTTATATATTTATTATTTTTGAAGATTTATTCATGCAAAGTCTCACACACACACACACACACACACACACACATCTTCACCAGAGCTGGGTCAGGCTGAAGTTAGGAGCCAAGAACTTCATTTGGGTTTTCCACATGAGTTACAAGAATCCCGGTATCCGGGCCACCATCCACTACCTCCTAAGTGCATTAGTAGGAAGCTAGTTTGGAAATGCAGAGTAGTGGAAACTCTAGCCAGGCACTCCTAAATAGGATATAGGCATCCCAAGTGATAGTTTAACTCATTGTGTCACAACACTCATCTCTCAAATAAATTTTAAGAAATAATTTGAAGAAAATTAAATGTTCATAGTATGATTTATTAAACAAATTAAAAACACAAAGTAAAATATGTGGGAGGAGAGATGGGTAGTGTTAACAGATTCAAGATAAGGCAGCAATGGGTTGAATAGCCATATCACCTGAGTGTTGTTCCACAAAATTTACATTCTTTCTGTGCTTTGTCATGCTTCCCAGCTGATGATCTGATTATAAGGATGGGCATTGAAATTTGGGGCCCAACAGACACAAGGTGCCTAAGGCAGAGATGCATACTTGCTCCATGAGAGCTAGGATGCAAGTTCATTTGGTCAAGATCCATGTTCCTCACTTAGAATAATGAGCAGTAATGTTTGTTTGTTTGTTTGTTTGTTTTGACAGGCAGAGTTAGACAGAGAGAAAGAGACCGAGAGAAAGGTCTTCCTTCCGTTGGTTCATCCCACAAATGGCCACTACGGCCGGCGCACTGCGCTGATCCGAAGCCAGGAGCCAGGTGCTTCCTCCTGGTCTCCCATGCGGTGCAGGGCCCAAGCACTTGGGCCATCCTCCACTGCACTCCCTGGCCACAGAAGAGAGCTGGCCTGGAAGAGGGGCAACTGGGACAGAATCCGGCGCCCCAACCGGGATTAGAACCCAGGGGTGCCGGCGCTTCAGGCTGAGGATTAGCCTAGTGAGTTGCGGCATCCGCCAGTAATGGGTTTTTACGATAGTTTTTTTTTTTTTTTTTAAATAACCCTTTTATTTCAGAATAGCACCCGCATGGGAGACCAGGAAGTAGCACCTGGCTCCTGGCTTCAGATCAGTGCAGCACTGGCCGTAGCGGCCATTTGGAGAGTGAACCAACAGAAGCAAGACCTTTCTATCTCTCTCTCTCACTGTCTATAACTACCTGTCAAATAAAAAAAAATTTAAAAATAACCTTTTTTATTTCAGAATAGCCTTAAATTTACAAAACAAAAATTGTGTAGTATGAAAAGTTCTCTTTTACCCCATATTCAATTTCTTCTATTACTAACATCTTGTCTTAGTATGCTATCTTTGTCATAATTAATGAGCACACCCATTTATCTAGCAGAGTATCTCAAGTGATAGAATGGTGGCTAATTAAAGACCTCATGACTATTGTGTGCCTCATATGTCTCATTTATATTTGGCATATCATAAATATTTGTTTCCATGAATGTTATTTAGTAGCTAATTATGAATTGTAAGTCTATTTTGTCGTTCTGTCCCATTCTATCTATGTTCACGGGCATATGCTTGATGACTCTGTCTGACAATCCTCAGACCACTGTCTTAATGCTTAATGCAGCTCATCCATTTGATCATCATTTGATTTCTTGTCTTTTGGAGTAAAACTGAACAATACCAAGCAATTTAGCAATTATATGATACATATGTGTATTTTGTTTACAGTAGTACCTCATATGTAGAAATAATTTTAACATTTTAATTTTACCAGTCTAAAGGAGAAGATTAGCTATCTGCCTAAACTTGATGATGTTAAACAGTTATTTTAATATCAAAGTAATTTGGTATGATTGTGATCTGAAATTGACAGTAAAATGCAAAGTTGATCTGTTTACTGTTTCAGTTGGATGGATTTTTGACTTTTGCTTATAAGGCTGGTACTACTTTTTATTGATTTTTATTTTATTGCAGGCTCTTCCTCAATTTGTTCTGACCCACCTAGAGGAGCTAAATGCACGAGTGCATGTGGCCCAGACGGAGTATCACAGTCACCATGGCACCAGGACCACAACTCATCAGGAACGTGGCAGAAACTTAGCAGAAGAGGTCAGTGTAGTGAGCCAGAGCCAAGGCAGAAATATCTCTCTAAAGTTTATTTTGAAAAGAGAAAAACTGTTCCAGTTACTTACAGGAAACAAGCACAAAATCATATCTCAACTTTGCTAATTGTTCAACATGATACACATAACTTCTACATACACACACTTGCACTTAGGTAAGTGCTTACATACTTCCGTAAAATTATTTTATTACGTAAGTGATGATACAATAACCTTTTTTTTAGGACTGCTTTCTTTTGGTCTGGCTGCATACAATTATTTCTGTGCTATCTGAAGACCGTTTTTGGTATGCATACTTTGTAGATATTTCCACTCAGGACAAATTAGCTACATTATTCCTACATTTCATTTATTAGGTGCTGCAAGAGAATGCCAGCAACCCTGGTTTGAAGCAACTACCAGAACCCTCAGACACCCACTTCATGCCAGAAGGTTCTCTTGAGGAGACAAGGCAGCTGACAGTGGCACTGGTGAGGAAGCTGAAAGAGAAACATCCTAGGGCTGCTGCTCAGAGGTAGGGCACTGACAGAACTGAGCTCATTGCTCAATGACATTCGATGTTTTCCTTCAGTTTCATGTAAGATTGATTTCTTGAAGATTATTGAAATATCTCAAAAGCCCTTTGGCCTTTAAGCATAGTAGTTTTTGGGTCATATTTGATGAAAAGAGGTGACATTTATGTGCATTTGGCTAAGGATTGATGTATGTTATTGTTTATAACATTAATATTCTGAGATCTCACTGAAATACTCTGAAATAACATAAATAAGCTAAGTCAAAATGGAACATAAATCCAGTTACGAAAATAACATACAGTGGGCAATACTTTTTATTTTCCATACGAAGAATATTATACTTGGACCTGAGGGTAAGCACATAATTGATGGTCTTAGATAATGATAACTTAACAAATTAACACCATTTCTTATATTACAATAAAAGTGTTGTCAGTGACTTTGCTAACCAATTTAAAATCATATTTGATTAAAAAGTAGAAAATCTCTTATCTTATTTGGAGACTAAAGATTATTATTATTATTTTGTTGGGTTTGAGATTATAAATCACATAATGACATTAGAAACTGTAATCTTAATCTATAGTTGCTTGAAATTATGTTGATGGAAATACTCTCAAAGAAGTAACACAGTTCTTATCACATGAACTAAAGTTTAAGGGAACTCCTAAACTTCAATATACCAACTGTAGGTAGAAATGTCACTCGCATAAAAAATTGATGAATTCTTATTTGGATTAAAAGCTACTTTATATTCTTAAATTACATCTCCTCATCTGAGATTTCCATGGGGGGAGGACATTGATTTTTCCTGATAGAAAGCAAAAGTGAATCTTCAATTTCTTATCTCTTTCATTTGTTATATAAACCTCAGATCCTTTGTATTTGCTGTTTTGAAGATAGAACACAAGCAAAATAACCAATTTAGTACCTTACTGTATCATGGTATGAGGGTATCCTGCACAGCATGATAACTTAAGTTCCATGCCTTTCCCTTGCTACTAATTTTTAATCACAGACAAGGTTCTCAACTCTCTTAGGTTCCACCACCTGACTACTTAGCTGCAGCCACATAACCAGGCCACTCTTTGCAGGACATTCTCTATTCCCGTTACTAGAATGTAAGTCCTTTGGGGACAGTCTTCGTTTTCATCTAAAAGAGGAACTCAGGACACTGGGGCCTTGAGGATGACACTGCTCTTTGAGGCTGTTGGACTATCTTCCTCGGCTTACATTAAAGCCATTTCTTTTGCCTTCATTTATGGAGGATTTCTGGGGCTTGTCATCTGTCTTATCGTAGGCTTTCATCCTTATTCTAGATGCATTTTATCCTGTAAATATTATTTATGTTCTTAGATGCCTGAAGTCTAAATGGAGTTTCTGTTCTTGCCCTGTGCTGAACCTGGCTCTACTGATAACCCATTTATTTCCCCATGATTTTCCCCTTCCCTAGTTTGGAAATATTTTCATCATGGGTAAAGAGCATTGGGCAGGTTAGGGATTTGGCTACTGCATTCTGTTCTTGTATCTTCCCTGTGACAATAAAATCTGGTGACTGCACATAGAGAAAAGCGCATACAATGTTTGAAAAAGTGAGTCCTCCTCCCCCCAAAAAGGAGAGTTTTAGTTAAAGTCAGCTAACATACTACTGTCCCCTATTTGAGTTGCTAGAATTTAATAACATGTCTTTAACTCTCTGAGACTATATTAAGTCCCAAGGTTTCAATTTTGTGAATGTATTGATGGCATAATATTTATTTAAAAGTTACCAAAAGTGGCATATTTATTGTTTAATATGTTTTTATGGATGTACTGTATATAAGATGATGGGACCTAATAGGAGCTCAGTAAGTGGTAGTGGTGAAAATGTTCTGCAAACAAGTAGAAAAAAAAGTTAATGGGGACTATACAGAATCCTTGCTTATTTATAGTTTCACTTACTATTGTCTCGATTACTTAAGATTAACACTAGCCCGAAAATCTTAAAAGAAAATCCCAGAAATAATTTGTAAGTTTTAATTACATATTTTCATAATTATTCTATTTTTATCATGCTTTATTGTTAATCTGTGTGCATAATTTGTAAATTAAGCTTTGTCAGAGGAACATAGGTATAGGAAAATCATACTCATAGTCTAAACGAGAGTCTATACTATCAGTGGTTTCAAGCATTCACTGGGTGTCTTGAAATATTTCCCCTATTAGTAAGGAGTGCAAGGATGGAGGGAGCCACTGTAAGAGTACTTCAGAAAGCTCGTGGAAATAGAATTAAAAGATATGTTTATTATGGTACAAAAATTGTTGAAGTCCATGCATAGTTTTCTCAAAATACACATTTTCCAGGAACTTTGGAAGATTGAATATATTTAGATTTGTGTTTTTTTGGTTAATAGTTTTGATTGGTAAATATAACTGACATTTATTTAATAAGAAATTGCCTTGGGTCTTTCTTAATGAGACTTCCTCAGAGTTTATGTCTTGGGGTTCATCGATTCTTTCTACACAACATTGTTTTTCTCCAGTAGTGAATCTGAAAAAAATCAAGAAAGCAGTCCCATCTCTAATACTTACAAAAAAACCTTGAGAATAAACTTAATATAAGAGAGTTCTACAATTCAAACTGTAACTCACTGAGGAAAGAAATTAAAGATGACACAAAGAAATGGAAAGATATCTCATGTTCATGGATTGAAATAATCAATATCATTAAAATGCTACCAAAAATGATTTATAAATTCAGTGAAATCCCTCTCAAAGTTCCAATGACATTTTTCATGAAACTAGAAAAAAACACCACTACAATATGTGTGGAACCATGAAGATCCCAGATAGCCAAAGCTGTCTTGAGCAAAAAGAACAAAGCAGGGGGCATTACGCTATCTGTTTTTTTTTGTTTTTTTTTTTTTTGTTTTTTTTTTTTTTTTTTTGACAGACAGAGTGGACAGTGAGAGAGAAACAGACAGAGAGAAAGGTCTTCCTTTTCTGTTGGTTCACCCCACAATGGCCGCTGTGGCTGGTGTGCTGCAGGCGGCGCACCATGCTGATCTGAAGCCAGGAGCCAGGTGCTTCTCCTGGTCTCCCATGCGGGTGCAGGGCCCAAGGACTTTGGCCATCCTCCACTGCACTCCTGGGCCACAGCAGAGAGCTGGACAGGAAGAGGAGCGACCGGGACAGAATCCAGTGCCCCGGCCGGGACTAGAACCCAGTGTGCCGGCACCGCAGGTGGATTAGCCTATTGAGCCACGGCGCCAGCCACACTATCTGTTTTTAAAATGTTACAGAGAGAGAGAGAGAGAGAGAGAGGGAGGGAGAGAGAGAGATGGATGTAGACTAATGGAACAGAAAAGAAATTCCAGAAATCAATCCATGGATCTACAAACAACTAATCTTTGACAAAGTAGCTAAAATCCATCCATGTAGCAAGCTCAGTCTCCTCAACAAATGGTGCTGGGAAAACTAGATTTCCATGTGCAGAAGTATGAAACAAGACCCCTATCTTATACCTTATATAAAAATCAACAGAAAATGGATCAAGGATCTAAATCTATGATCTGATATCATCAAATTACTTGAGGAGAATATTGAGGAACCTCTGTAAGACGTTGACACAGACAAAGACTTCTTGGAAAAGACTCCAGAAGCACAGGAAATCAAAGCCAAAATAGACAAATGGGATTATGTCAAGCTGAGAAGCTTCTGCACTGCAAAAGAAACACTAACCAAAGTGAAGAGGCAACCAACAGAATGGGAGAAAATATTTACAATTAAATTGATAAAGGATTAATATCCAGAATCTACAAAGAGCTTAAGAAAATCAGCAACAAAACAATCCAGTTTAGAAATGGGCAAAGGACTACGGACTTGACAGCCATTTTTCAAGAGGAAATTCATAACATATGATTAGCTCTTTGTTAAGTAAAGAGTTCAACAAATAGTATGAAGAAAAAAAAAAACTGTTCCTTGACAATCAAGTCAAGGGCAGCTCCCTTCTTGAAGTGGATCTCAGTAAAAAATGAGTGGGAATAAGAGAGGGAGGAGGAAGTTTGTCACTGTAAAGCTGCATAGTTCTGCATACATTCCTATGGACTTACTTATAAGGGTAGAGTTTAAAAACTTGTCATGGGACTCCAAATCCCATTAAGCTGGGTGTTAAAAATGTCATCTTAATTGTTAAAGTGATCATATTAGGTGTTAAAGTGAACATATAGATAGGTTTAATTGTTAAAGTAATCATATAAATAGGATCAAGTGTCTGGTAATAATAATAGAATTAAAAAGGAGAGAATGTTACAGCATAGGAAGCAGTCCACACAGCAGACTCATAGCATGAAAATCACTTTAGGTAACACTCTGACCTCAGAATCAGCCTTTAAGGCTTCCTGGTGTGGCTGAAAAGCCCGGGAGAGCATTTCAGGCATGGAAAGCCAAGACACTGTGGCAAAAATGTTCTACATGAAGGATCTGTGTGAGTTAGACTCCAGTGGAAAGAAGTGGCCATCAAAGAAGGATGTACCTTTCTCTAAAGGGAGGAGAGAATTTCCACTTTGCTTATGGCCTTGTCTAAATACTGATGGAGTATGTGGACTCAGAAGGCTTCCATAGCTGATGTCAAGAGCCTCAGGTAGTCACTGACATCATACATAAGAGTGTTAATTGTTAATTAACAACAGGACTCATTGTGCACTAACTCCCCATGCAGGACCTCTGTCTTCAAAGAGTTCTATGGTGAGAGTTAACTGTAAAACTAGTTCTCAAACAGTTTTTTGTGTGTGTGTGTGTGTGTGTGTATGCAAATTGTTGAAATCTTTACTTAGTATAGAGTTGGTCTTCTGTGTACAAAGTTAAGTGAAAATGAATCTCAATGGAGAATGGGACTGGCAAGGGATGAGGAAGAAGAACGAGGGGTGGGAGTGTGGGTGGGAAGGTGACTATGGTGGGAAGAATAACTGTGTTCCTAAAGTTGTACTTACGAAATTTGTATTCCTTAAAAAAAAATCTGTTCTTAGAAAAAAAAAAAAAAAGGAAATTTGAATGGCCAAGAGGCTCATGAGAAAAATGCTCAGGATCACTTGCCATTAAGGAAAGGCAAATCAAATCACAATAAGGTTTCACCTCACCCCAGTTAGAATGGCTGTCATACAGAAATCTACCAACAATAAATGCTGGCGAGGATGTGGTGAATACATACTGTAAACCATTGTTTATGGGAATGTAAAGTAGTGGAAGTCAGTATGGACTTGCCTCAGAAAACTGAAAATAACTATACCATGTGACCCAGCAACCCACTCCTGGGAATTTACCCAAAGAAATGAAATCAGCATTCGAAAGAATTATCTGTACCCCCATGTTTGTTGCAACACAATTCACAATAGCTAAGATATGGAATCAATTCAAGTGTCATCAACTGAAGAATGGATAAAGAAATTATGGTATAGATATGCATTGTGGAAATCTACTCATCTGTAAAAAGAATGAAATCCTGTCTTTTGCAACAAAATGTATGCAACTGGAAACCATTATACTTAGTGAAATAAGCCTGTGCCAAAAAGACAAATACCATATGTTTTCCCTGATCTGTGGTAACTAATAGAATACAAAAATGTAACGTACAAGTATGAAATCAGGAGAGAATCACAGGTAACCAAAGAAGA
The DNA here is from genome assembly GCF_964237555.1 of Oryctolagus cuniculus. Taxonomy (NCBI): domain Eukaryota; kingdom Metazoa; phylum Chordata; class Mammalia; order Lagomorpha; family Leporidae; genus Oryctolagus; species Oryctolagus cuniculus. The sequence continues at coordinate 34,970,003 of NC_091432.1, forward strand.
GAAAAAACAGCAAAATTGGTAATAGCGATAGGTAATATGTTAAGATTAAAGGTAACATTGAACTATAAACAATAACAGCTAACATTTAATGCCTTGCTTCAGTGCTTTAAGCACTTTATTACCATAACCTATGGGTAAGTGAAACAGGGGCATTATCTCTGCTTATCTGATGAGGAAACTGAGGCACTGAGAGATTAAGTTATTTGGGTGAGACCTCCCAGCTGGTTATTTAAGGTGGGCCTATCAGAGCCACAGTCTTATTTTTTGGACTCCATAGTGTACTGTCTGAACATTTACATTCTTGTCTGAGTAGTTATTCCAAATCTGCAGCTGTTCAAATGGAGGCTATTATTTTAACTGGATATCTCAGAAAAGGAATCTTTAAATACGGTGGAAGAGTTAGGAAGGGAAAATAAAAGATATTTCAGTATAAAGGAATGCTCAAAAAGGTCATTATTGAAAAAACTGTGCGTGGATTTCAGATTTTTTTGCTCCCAAATAAACTTCTTTTAATTATATTTTCCATGAATTTTTCTGAAGCTCTTATACAATATGTTCCATTTGTGTTGAAATCTAAAGTAAGAGGCTTCCCTTTCAGTGAGGACCAAATAAGAGGTAGGAAATATGATGGGAAAGTGTGAGCCTCTGATTTTTTATTTCATCCAACCATCTAGACTCGCTGATTCACAAAGGGGCTTGCCCTTAAAATGGTTCGAGATATTTAAAAGTCTCTTTGCAATAATGTGGCTCTTACTTGTCATGATTAACCAAGTTATTTCACAGTTCGGTTGTTCAGTTCATCTTAGTATGTACTAACTTTTGTGATTGGAAACTAACAGCTGTTGCTTGTTCAATGCCATGTGCCAACTGTTATTTGAAGTACTTGTTCTTGTGACAACATTATAGACTGACTTACTTATTGTCATCATAACCTGATGTTGCAGGGACACTTGTAATCAATTAAAATTCAGAAAATCAGAAGCTGAGGCTCACAATGTTTATATAATGTATTCAGTCACATGGCTGCTAAACAGGAAATACGGGATTTGAATCCAGGCCTATGTGGATCTATGGGCCACTCTCTTTCCTGGTAGTTTTTGTTCTATGGATTTCAGTGGAGAAAGGCATTATATTGAGTAGCCATATTAAACCATTACTAAAACTGTACATATATATGTATATATATATATATCACATTATAAGATTGATTAGACTATTGCCATTTTGATTGATATATTACTTTATTTTTATCTGTTAACACACACACACATGCACACACACTAAAAGGGTCTAAAGCAGTCAGGTATTGAAAGCCAGACTCTTGCACCTACAAAACCATTTCATTTCATTGCCATTTCAAACTCTTGCAGAAGCCAGCATCCACTGTGCACTGCTGAGTTCAGTGCATTGCAGAAACCCCTGAATCTGGAGTGGCAAACTGTGTGTGTGATTTTACTTTTATTTGGGGATCATGTAGAGAGCCTCACATCTGAAGAGGGAGTTGCACATGTTAGCCAAAGAGCCACCGCTAGGCATCACATACTGGCAAGAAAAGAACCAAACGGATGATCCATGAGCTCTGATACCAGATGGAGTCCACACACCTTGAGAAAGGTTGTGTCAAGCTGCAGATTATTCCTGAGGGGAGCCCAGTGGAGCCTCCTCAGATCCAATTTCTGATGCCAGTCTATCACCCAAACATTGAATCTGCTGGAAGAATTTGTCTGGATGTTCTCAAATCACCACCAAAAGGTATCTGGAGACCATCCCTCAACATCACAACTTTGTTGACCTCTATTCAGTTACTCATGTCAGAACCCCACCCTGGGGCCAGTGCTGTGGCATAGCGGATGAAGCCGCCACCTGCAGTGCCAGCATCCCATGTGGGTGCCGGTCTGCAAGACCTGGCCTCTCCACTTCTGATCCAGCTCTCTGCTATGGCCTGGGAAAGAATATGGCCCAACTGCTTGGGCCCCTGCACCCATGTGGTAGACCCAGAAGAAGCTCCTGGCTCCTGGCTTCAGATTGGCCCAGCTTCAGCCATTGCAACCAGTTGAGGAATGAACTAGCAGATGGAAGGCCTCTGTGTGTGTGTGTGTGTGTGTGTGTGTGTGTGTGTCTTGTTCTCTCTCTGTGTAACTCTTTCAAATAAATAAATCTTAAAAAAAAAAAAAAACTATCCTGATGATCTCACTGATGGTTGACATTTCCTTAGAATTTAAACATAATAAACCAACCCTCCTCAAGAACGCAGGCTGTGGAGAGGGAAACATGCAAGGCACAAACAGGGTAGAAGAGGAAGAGATGCCTGATAATCTACAAGAGGCTGATGATACCAAGTGCACAGCTCAACGCAGAACAGGAACAGGAAAGGAAAGCTGGGCAGCTAGGAGGCAGGGGAGTTTCACTTGGCTATTTAGGAGGTTTGTCTTGGTTCTAATGTATACTTACCTGGAGTGGTCTAATTTGCCTCCCTTTCCTGAAATTTTTTTATTGGATGACATTATAGATCGTATATCCTGTAAAAGACCCCAGGTTTATGTATCCTACTCTACAGTGATTCTGAGTGTAGTTTGTTTTAAAACTACATATTTTAAAACTTTTTAAACCTGAAAAATAAATTATCGTTTAATATTGAAAAGAAACACTTGTGGAAAGCAATCTAATTGTTGATCCTTTGTTTTTGGTAACATTTAAAAATTTGTTTTCCCACGGAAGAAAAAGAGAAAACACTTAGCTACATGAGATCTTACATGTAAGGTTTTTAATTCATGATAGGTTAAATTTTGTTGTTGTTTAACAACACTTAACAAAAAATTTTTGCTCTATCAGTTATGTATAACTACATGGTTTTCTCCCCATTCTAATAAAGTAAGTTGTATGTACACTTAATTCTAAGTTTGGTCCAAAGTAAAATAAATGCTGTATTCTGGTGTCTATAAGTATCTGAAATGTGTTTGTTTGGGCTGGTTTATCCAAAGCAGCCCTTTACCCGTATTTAAATTGAATGGGGGTGGGGAAGGACTGGGACAGCCAACAAAGCATGCTGACCCAGCTTGTCACCCAGTGACCTGTGAGAAGGAAATAATGAACTGTGAGTAGCTGTCATCTTAACTGTTTCTGACAGTTTGCCTTTGGGCACATCTGTGTTAGTTGCATTGGAAAGGCCTTTGTTCTTTTCCCACTAGTGACTCCGTGGAGCGCTGAGGGGTTTGCTTGCTACTGTACTCCTCACCAGCCCCTGCCTTCCCAGGGAAGCGAGCAGCTGCCACGGATCGCATTGACATTTCTCTTCATGACTCAACTTGGCATGTACTTCACTCTCTCAAAGCAGAACATTCATTTAAGGGTTCTTCAATTTTTTTTCAATTAAAATGTACTTTGATGTCTCATGAGTTTTGATACTACTAAAAAGCCAGTTATAAATACACTTAATATTATCATACTATTGTATAAAGGTAAAGGCAAAAAGAGAGCTAACCAGATGGACAGGTAATTTGAAATAAATGTATTAGAAAAACTGATCATTGTTAGTTTTTTGAATTTTTGATTATTTATTTTCCAAATTTTAATAGTTAAAAATTATATTTTCAATAGGAAAAAAATAATATAACTTAGGAAAAACATTTTTAATGTGGACATTTGATACACACTTTACTAATAATATTTGGACTAGAAGGCTGGGCTATATTTTGTTTCACATTTTCCTCTAACAATTTAAAAAGTTTGAACTTCAATCTAATAATTTAAACTTTAAAATATTACAATGTTACATGTTAATCTACTACTTAAATTAATCATTGGGAGATGTAACTTGATAAGAAACAGGTGTTTCTGTCCCCTAATCTCCTGAAGTATAACTATTATTTCAATCAAAACAAAAGCAGAACATTTTGAATAATGCAGATCATACCCTGAGAATTGTTCAAATTAAAATCAAAGACTCATTTATAAAATATAATTCCTGAGTTAGCTTTAAAGCCTTATTTACATTTTTACAATTACTATAAAATCAGCCCTTCCACTATAATTAAGTTTGGCTATGATTGGCATAAATACTGAACATTTGGTTGTCACTTTATTATATTTGTCATCCCAGCAAATCTAATTTCAAACTATCCTGAATTTGTCAATTTTTATAAGACCTTTTTTCCCTCTAATAAAATAGCAGAAATGAAGCTTGAAAGAAGTGACATGCTTTTTTCTGTATTCAAGTCTTTTATGTCTTAGTAATAGATTTGAGATATACTAGCTTAAGGAACTGTTATAGTCTCCTGTTTTTCAAACGAAGATATATTAATAGTAACAAGAAATTATTTAAGAAGACAATCAAGTCTCTGTAAGTTACAAAAGATCATATATCAAAAATTGAGTCATATTCTGATATTATTGAGTGTTTAGTTGCATATGATTTATTAGTTCTTCATGTGGTTTTGCATTTAGTTGATAATAATCATTATAGACTTCTGGGTGTTTGCTTTGAACTTTCTGTTTCTTCTGTTTAGTAAATATCAATAGAATTTTTGTAGAGATAGTGAATGCACAGGTCAGTTTTGATAATAGTCAGACTGTTATTTCTAGAACTTTTACCAAGAAAGGTGAATGTTAGTATAATATTTATTAAGTTCAATTACATTTTCTAGCAATAAAATGCCATGTTAAATTATGTAATTTTTCTTAGCTGTTGAAAGTCTCATTTTTAGACTTTTTTTAAGCTTTATTATGCTATATGTGGAAGAACATTAAATTAACATGTGTTCTATAGGTACAAATATATATATATATATATATAATTTATTTATTTATTTAGAGAGGAGGAGAGAGGATCTTCCATCTGCTGTTTCATACCCAAAATGCCCACAATAGCTAGGACTGGGTCAGGTGAAGCCAGGAACCAAGGACTCAACCCAGATCTGCCACATGGATGGCAGGGACCCAACTACTTGAACCATTACCTGCAGCTTCCAAGAGTGTGCCTTAGCAGGAAGCTAGAATCAGGAGTGAAGCTCAGAAATGAATGCAGGCACTCTGATATGGGATGTGGGCCTCCCAGGTGGTATCTAACTACTGCAGCAAATGTTCATCCCATAATTTTGTTTTTTTTTTTTTTTATTAGAAAAGTCAGGTGTACTCATATTAGCTGATTCCTTTGCCTATTTGAGCATTGGTATATTTTAAAAATTAATTCCTATATGTTGTCTATAAATTAAAATAAAGTGACAAGTAATACAACTGTACCTGCTTTTTTGAAATCAAGTCAAAATAAGCATTAAAAGGACCATTTGTGTCTATAAGGGTATATTAATTCATATATTATAGACAACTTACAAATAAGCATTTCATGATTAATTTTTCTTAGTTGCCACAAGTTACCCTGATGTTCAGCTAGGCTGCTTAATTTTCATTTAAAAATGTACTGCTGATTTTTCTGATTATTCAGTATTAACTGTAAAGCCATTTAAGGGATAGATGTCTACTATTGTAATAGGGAAAGTAGAAAGTAATGAGTTTCTAGATTGAGTAACACAGATGGAAAAGGAGAGGGGTGGTAGAGATATTATTACATTGCCATCTACAGAATTGGATGTGGAAAGAACGCACCCAATCAAAATGACCTGTAGGTTAATTTCGTAACTTTTCTCTTTCTCTTGCCCTCTTGTAATCCATTTTTTTAACTTAATAACCATAATGACTTTTTTTTTTTAAAAACAAGATGTATTTATTTATTTGAAAGGCACAGTTGGAGAGAGAGAGAGAGAGAGAGAGAGAAAGAGAATCTTGATCTGCTGGTTCACTTCCCAAATGGCTGCGCCTGCAAGGGCTGGGCCAGGCCTAAGCCAGGAGCCCGACGCTTCTTCTGGGTCTCCCATGTGGGTGTGGGGGCCCAACTGTCGGAGACCACCACATGGCCTGAATTCTGCTGAAGGCATGCTTGGCCAGATTGCCCAGGTCATGGGTCAATGGCAAAGGTTATCTTACATATATGCTGAAGCATATAAAACAAAAGCATATGAAACAATTCTGTGGGCTCCGTAAACAGCAAGTGAAAAGTTTCTCCCCAGTCAATAATTTGTCCCCCTCACGGCTCCTCCACATTGTGTTTGTTCTCTTAATCCTAGCTGTCAAGTGAACATGTCTTTCTTGTAAACACGGAAACTCCTCGTTGTTCCCTGTTTCATTATGTCTAAACTCTCTCATCATAAAGTCCTGTTTTCACAAAACTGCACTATTTTATCATTAATGAATGAGACACATCATTGATAATAAATACTTAGAGTAACCAGACATCTGGGCCTCTGCTTCTGTCTCTGGGGGTAGATGGAGTGCCCATTGGTTTCCCCACCTTAACACCTCTAATCTGAATCTGCTTCCTTAATCTATGCAACACCACCCCTCTTTCGGGTTAACCTGATACCCTGACATTCTGGACACAGCACCCAAGTGCTTGGGCCATCTAACACTCTTTTCCCAGGCCATTAGCAGGGAGCTGGATGGGAAGTGGAGCAGCTGGGACTCGAACCAGTGGCCATATGGGATGCCAGCATCACAGGCAGAGGCTTAATATGCTATGCCACAATGCCAGCCCCTGTACTGACTTTTATATGTTGAATTAAAAGATAAATTTATTTTAGTTAAAAAATATGAAATCCATGATTTTTCATGTTGCCTCACATTCGTTAAGTCAGACCATGGGAGTTCTCAGCTCCAATTCCTCCAATGGGGTTTTTGTTTCCCATGGAGTAAGATCAGTCTTTTTTTTTTTTTTTTTTTTTGATCAAAACTTTATAATCTGAACATTTTGCAAACTAGAGGCAAAGGGATGAACTGAACAAACAAAACCAAACACAAACAGTCAGATTCCCCAAACAACCTGTGTTGTGTTTTTGGACTTTAAGTTGTGAATTTAGAATTAAGATTTAAACTTTAGCTCCCATTTCTCAACTTTTTCCATTGTATTCTATTCTAGTATTTGCTAATACTTGAGAGTTAATTCATGCTGATACATAATAAGCGTATATATAAATATGTATATTTTAAAAGATTTATTTATTTGAAAGGCAGAATGACAGAGAGATATGGAGAGACAGAGGGAGACAGAGAAAAAGTTTATATCTACTGATTCACTCCTTAAATGACTGCAATAGCCAGGGTTGAACCAGGCCAAAGCCAGGAGCCTGGAACTCCATCCTGGTCTCCGCAGTAGGTGGGATTAATTGGACCACTATCTACTGTCTTTCCATATGCATTAGCAGGAAACTGGATCCATTAGCAGAAACAGAGTAGCTGGGGCTTGAACTGACGTTTTTGTATGGGATGCTGGTATTGCAAGTGGCTTAACCCACTGTACCACAAACTCAGCCCCTGGGGAAGATATTTGCTATCACTGATACTCGATTTTCTCATATACAAAGGAGAAATAATGATGGTTATAAAATTTAAGTGAAATCACGAATATTAAATTTGGCCCAATTTTTAGTATGTAACAAATGCTCAATAAATAGCAATTCTTATGAAAAATCACAATGTGCTGTTACTAGTATTAGCATTAAGTGTAATATCATAAGGCTAAAAGAAGTCTAGCCTTACAGAATCTGAAGTCTTGTTGGAAAGGTGTGCATATTTTTTAATTCTTATGGGATGTGGAGAATTATGCTCCTTGGTATTTGAGTTTGTCTTTATAAAAAAAACTCCTTCAGAACTCAAGGAAATTTTTCAACTTGAAGATGTGTAAACACAGTGGAGTAACTTAGTATTGACAAATTATAGTCCTTCATAAAAATGTGGCTTTAGCATTTGTGAACAAAAGAAATTAGATGCATCAGGTCACATCTATCACCAAGTTGTAGGATATAAATAAATGTGATAATCTGCTCTTAGCAAAGTTGAAATACAGTTGGAGTGACAAAAAATTTAAGCTTTAATTACTTTTATTGTTTCTTATTACTGATGTTTAACATTAGTTTTGCAGGAAAAAAAAAAAAAAACCAGAAAATAAAAGGAATGAGAGAAACAAGAGTTGTTCAAGCAATCTTGGAAGTTTTCCATGTTGTAGAAAAATAGAATTCAAAGATAAGTTTATTTTGAGGCAAAACAATTTTTAAATGCATGCATTATCTACCTTGAATTTTTTTGAAAAAAGCTTCAAGTGCCTAGATTTCAAAATACTTTTGCACCAAAGTAAATTTATCTTTTAACTCCACCTTCCATGAACTATTGAAGTACCCTCATATATACAATCCTGGATTGTTAGTCTCTCTCTTTCTCTCTCTCCATATATGTATATATAATAGTTATATTTACAAAAATATTAACGTGTTGAGTTTTTGAGCTTGACATTGCCAATAGCATCTCAGACATCAAGGCGTTCTGTGAACATGTTTCCTCAGCAGTGTGTCCTATTATTCTTTAGCGTGAGCCTTAATTTGTGTAACCACTGCACTGCATCACAGTACTTTAAGGTGTTTCTTCATATATATGTGTGTGTGTGTGTGTGTGTGTGTGTGTGTATTTTCTCATGGTATAAAAAGCAGATAGAAACTTGAAACACAATGTAGATGTTAAATAAAAAGAATCTGAAATGGGATTTCCAAATAGCAAGTCATGAGATGGTGCCACTTCACAGATGTCATGAGTTGGAGAAAAAACTCATGTGTTTGGAAGACATTGTGGAAAAAAAGATATGAAGCAGAGTCAAGGAAGATAGTTGTTATTTGTTTTGTTTGAAAGGGAAGGGAAGAACATTCCATGAAAGGGAAACAGTATGATTCCTTATTTACCAAATGATGGCTCTGCTGACAGTGATGCTGGCCATGGAAAGCTTTGTCTTGTGGAGATTTGTCAACCAGCCATCTGAATTTGAGAGAGGATCTTTTTATATGTGCTATGCATTTCCAAACTAGGACTGTGTTCTAATTCCTATCTAAGTGAGATCATATGTCTAGCAAAAAGCTGTCATTTCAAGATAGATCATAATTATCCAAGAGGTATACATTTTCCAGGAACAACCAGAGATACTTTTTCTGTTTCTGTAACCCTTAATTTCACAGATAGCAACATTTTTCTTTTTTGGTGAGGCTGGTGAATTTTTTTTAAGATTAATATTACTCTAATTTAGAAAGTTTTACTTTAAAAAAAATGAATTCAAGTTCATGCATGTGGTTAAGACACTGCTTGGGATGCCTGTCTCCACATTGGAATGCTTGGGTTCAAGTCCAGTTTCAGCTTCCTGCTAATACACACCGTGGGATGTAGCAGGTAATGGTTCAAGTAGTTGGGTTCCTACCTACCTATATGCCTTTCTTTCAAATGAAATAAATAAGTAAATAAAATTTTAAAAAGAAAAAATAACTCTAACTCAGACACAGATAAACTCATATCTACCACCGTGGAAACTTGACAACTCAAAAAATCACCAATGCTCAGAAAAATAAGTTGGTAAAAGTTAGATCCCTTAGTGTTTATTTCATTTATGTCATATGTGGCTACTAAGATGTCAGTGTTCTCTGAATATGAGGGAGACTTTGGGAGGCACTTCATATTAGAACATTAAAAACATTCTCTTTCATAAATAGTGAAACATGAAATACAACTCAGCATCAAGAGGAGTAAACTATTGATACACACAACTGGAATGAAGGTCAATGAAATTTCCTGAGAGAAAAGGCCAATCTCAGAATCCATTTATGAGACATTTATGAATAACAATTAAAAAGCTGAGAATGGGGCCGGCGCCGTGGCTCACTTGGCTAATCCTCCGCCTGCGGCGCTGGCACCCCAGGTTCTAGTACCGGTTGGGGCGCTGGATTCTGTCCCAGTTGCTCCTCTTCCAGTCCAGCTCTCTGCTGTGGCCCGGGAAGGCAGTGAAGGATGGCCCAAGTGCTTGGACCCTGCACCCGCATGGGAGACCAGGAGGAAGCTCCTGGCTCCTGGCTTTGGATCTGTGCAGCGCCAGCCATAGTGGCCATTTGAGGGGTGAACCAACAGAAGGAAGACCTTTCTGTCTCTTTCTCTCACTGTCTAACTCTGCTTGTCAAAACAAACAAACAAACAAAAAACAAAACAAAACAACAACAACAACAAAAACTGAGAATGGTTTCCAGGGACCAGGGAAAAGGGAGATGAAGGAAGACTTGAGATTGAACAGTTAAGTTTCTTGATTGTGGTTGTGGGTACTTATGTGCTCAATTTGCATCTAGATAAATAAACACACATGAGTGCTTGCCTAATTAATGACATCTGAGCAAACACTGTTCATTGTACCAATGTAACATTTTTGGTTTTGATATCATATCACACTGGTGTAACACACAAGTGTACTTCAAAAGATTCATGTAAAATTGAATTAAAAGATAGTTATTTTAATTTTAAAAATCTTAGAATCCATGAAATTTTTTGTAATATGTATTTCCATAAAAATTTTGAAGACCCTTTCCATGATGAATTTCAAAATTGTTTTCACTAAAATAAGATTAGTTTTTAATTTCATCATCCCACAAATTTGAAGTGTTGTCATTATCACCATTGGGGAGAAGCTGGGGAAGTGTTATGGGACTTCTTTGTACATTTCTTTGCAGTCTTGTGTGAATCTGTAACTATTTCAAAATATCTACTTTAAAAAAGAAAACCAAATTTTTCCAAGATAAAATGTTAAGCACTGAAAACAGAGACAACATGCAATTGGTGAGCTCCTGGGAAAAGAAATATCTTGATGACACTCATGAGCTAATCTAGACAGGCTCAATACCCCTGAGAAGAAAAAGATATTTTTCTTAAGAATTTGAGAGCCCTTGAAAGAATAGTACTGTTAGAACTGGACGCCAAAGGTTTTTCTATCATTACAGCAATTCACAATTTCACGGTTAAAAGTAAGCTACAAAGTAGTTACAAAGTAAGTTCCTGGTTCTAACAGCAGGTGGAGGTATTAAGCATATATCTCAGAATATTTTGGTCTAATTTATTTAGAAATCTCTGGAAATCCCCTAAGAATCACAACTTAAGATCAAATTCAATAAAGTTCTGGGAAAGGAGAGAACTTTGCCTTGTATCACATGTAAGTGGATCAGATAAGAGAACTTCTCTAAGAACAGAAAACATTAAAAAGCTAAATTTGAGATTCTTTTACTTGTTTCATTCATAGGAAATGCATGTAGAAAAAAATGTGCATATGTGTGTTGTTGAGATTAGCATGCTCCATTTTTTATATAGATGTCTACATATACATATGGACAGGTTAATGAGAGTACAAATAGATATAAGTAAACATGATTCATAAAGTTTCCTATTATTATACCTAAATGTCTTACAAAATGCACTTTTCAGATTTCATTATTCCAAGGCTAAACAAAATATATATTTCATTTCTCTCTCACTATATCGCGAATACCTTAATATTCTAAACATCAGCACCACAGGATACTGTCGTAAAGCTGCCTTGTGTTAGTTATCTAAGTAGCAAAATATCAACAAACCTAGCAGCTTGAAAGATCATGCATTTACTTTCTTATAGTTCTGTAGGTCAGAAGTCCAAATGTTCTTAACTGGATTCTTCACTTAGGGCTCCATAAGGCTGAAATTAAAGTGTTGGCAAAGTTAGACTTTTCTCTGGGGACTCTGGGGAAGAATCAGCTTCCATGTCATTCCAGATTATTAGCCAAATTCCATTCCTTGTGCTTGTAAAACAGAAAGATAGAGATCCCTGTTTCCTTGTTGGCTGTCGCTCAGGTACACTCTTCAGTTCCTAAAGGCAGCCCACATTCCTTGACACCTGGCCCCTTCCATCTTCAATGGAAATAGTGTGTCAGGTCTCCTTTTTGACTGCTTTGAATCTCTGATTTTTCCTTCTGCCACAAGCTTGTGAAATTTCTGTTCTAAGGGGCCTGAAGCGAGTGGATTATGTTCACCTGACTAAATTCCTGATCTTGAGGTCAGCTGTGCCCTACAGCATAGCATAATCATGGAAGCAGTGTCTCACATTCACAGATTCCAGGGGTTACAGAAGGACATCTTTGGGAGCCCTTTTGGAATTCTGCCTACTGCCTTGCTGATATCTGGTAATGGGCAGTTGAGATGATTTCTTGGCTTATCTTCTATCTGTAAAATTCCTGCCATGGTCAACGGTAGCATAGGAAAAAATAGAGTGCCTATAGGATAATCCGAATGAGTCCAGAAATCACATGCTTAACAATCTAAAAACTCCAAAATTAAATATCACATACAATACTTAACAGGTGAATTTGGTTAGTAACACAAAGAAGAAAAATTGCAAAATTAGTGTGTGATAATAACTCCATAACCATTATGGAGTTTTCTGTAATTCCTGACTACCAGGAATCTGAGAACCCCACAACATAACCAGCGCCTATTAATGCTGATTTAGACTCTTAGTTGCAGGGACAAACTGGTTTAAGCATGAAACCTGAAAAGAGTCCAGAGGAAATATTGTCTTAGCCACCCACCTGGTATCATTGCCCTCTGTTTCTCTCCTCTCAGTTCTGCTTTCAGGATTCAGGAGGAAGGAACATGGTATCTCCAGCATTGAACTTTAAACTTTCTCAAAGGAAAAGGCCTTAAGAATCTCCCCAAACCACTCATAAAACTCTGTGATTTATATGATTTATAAAGAAATCCCTGTTAGGAATGGATCACAGTGATGTTCTGATTACATTAGAGTCAGGTTTCTGTGTGTCCCGCTCTGGATTTGGGGGTGCCCTTTCACTGGAACCACACTGGCTAGACTAAGGGAGGGCTGGCTCTTAGAGTCAGGAGCCAGAGGACAGGGAAGGAGGCTGAGCAGCACAGGCAGCAACGTCCACACCAGCGTCTTTCTCATTCAAAAGATAGCCTTGAGGATGTTTGACACCTGTGGCTTGTATGTAACGATTTCAACTCACAAGCTCACGGTACTGAAGCAGTTACAGTGTGCTGAACGTAGTATTCAAACTGTGCACTGGAAAACCCCAGTGTTCTGCTGCTCAAAGTGAATGAATGGAAGGCTTGGTCCTGCTCACAGAAGAAACCATGAGTAGATGTTTCCCCCTCATTTTCACAAAAATGCTTTTAAAATAACTTTGACACATGCCAGCATATTTTTATTCTAGAATCTCATACATGACAGCAAGATGGTGTCTAGTTTAGCATAAATTGTATATGTGGTTATTATAAATCATATATTAATATTACTATAGTCTGTGTGTTTCATTACATGCACAAGTTTGCAGACCATTTACATAGTCCTCTCCCCTCTCAAATTACAAGTGACTATTTTGAGGCCCAAAGAAGTTGAATAATTTTTTCTAAGACACCCAGCTAGTCAAGAATCCTACATTTCCATCTGGTTCTGGTACTTCTCCATACTCAATGCGTAATTATCATGTTATTATCTTAATCTTATTGTATATTGTTCGAGATTTTTTAGGCAAATATGAAGGGATATGAAAGGATAGAAAGACTAGAATTCAGTTACTAATTTTTTAATATTGAATTTTATTAGAACATAAGCTGTGTTTGTTTAAAGGTTTATTTATTTGATAGAGTTACAGACAGAGAAAGTGAGGGATTTTTCCATCTGTTGGTTTGCTCCCCGGTTGGATGCAACAGCCAGGAACTAGGAGCTTATTCCGGATGTCCCATGTGGGTGACAGGGGCCCAAACACTTGGGCCATCTTCCACTGCTTTTCTGTTTTTCTCAGGCCGTTAGCAGAGAGCTGGATCAGAAGTGGAGTAGCAAGAACATGAACCACTGCCCATATGGGTTGCCAGTGTGGCAATCAGTGGTTTTATCTGCTACTTCACAATGTTGGCCCCTAAAATAACTTACTTAATAAGGTGTTTGGTCACAAAATTTAGATTCTAGGCTTAGTTTTATTAAAGATTTAGTTGTTTGAAAGGCAGGGAGAGGTGGGGGTGGAGAGAAAAAGAGAGGCAGAGAGAGAATCAATCTTCCATCTGCTGGTTCACTCCCTAGAGTGAATGCCAGGAGCCAGGAACTCCATCTAGGTTTCCCACATGGGTGACAGAGACCCAGGTACTTGAGTATCTTCTACCTTCTTTCCCAGGTGTATTAGCAGGAAGCTGTATCAGAAGCAGAATAACTGGGAGTCCAGTGGGCACTACAGTATGGGATGCTGGTGTCACAAACAGAGGCTTAACCTACTTGCCACAACGCTGGCCTCCAGGCTCAGGTCTTTAGTCCAACAAGTCGTCACCTTTTAGTGTTTTTGCTTCTTTTATGTTTCACAGCATGTTGGTTCCTCATAAAAGTCATCTGATGGCAGTATGCGAATGTGGTCAAGGAAACACTAGAGTCAGACTGCATGGTTCTAGAGTCTACCCTTGACGAAGTCTTTGTATACCTTTGTTTCAGTTGTCTCTTCTATGTGCAGTAGAATTCCTTAGAGAGTAATTATGAGGATTAAATGAGATAACCTACCAAATCAAGTGGCAGCGTATTATAGTAGTTAGGACATGGACTTGAGAAGAAAATTCCTGTGTCTCAATTCTTACCACTGTGTGATCTTGATCTAGTTATTTAGCCTCTTTGCTTCTGTTTTCTAATTTACAAACTGGTAAGAATGATAAAATTAACTTAACAGTTTTGTAGCTGGATTAAGTGAATCAATGGTTATAAAGCATTTAGAGTAGTACTGGCACAGTCAGTGCAATGTATGTATAATAAATGAGTAAGTGCTTTGAAATAGTGCATAGGACATACATAGTAAGTGTTCATTGTAACATACTTAAAGCAGTCCCTGTGGTACCTTGTTTTCATTCATCCATAGCACTGATCACTGTCTGAAATGTCATTTTTTACTCATTTTTGGCATCTTATATATCTATCCTTTGCCAGTGTAAACTGTATGAGGATAGGGATCATCCCAACTCTTCTACTCCTGCACACTGAATGCCTTGAACACAGCCCAACACAAACACTAAAAACTTAAGAGCTGTTGTTGAACGAATTAATGATCAAAACCAACAATATAAATAAAGTGGGTGGTTGGCCTACTGGCTGACACTGGTTAAGACACCCACATCCCTAATTACTTGGGCTCAATTCTGGACTCTGGATCCTGACTCCAACTTCCTGCTAATGCAGACCCTGTGAGGCAGCAGTTTGACTCAAGTAGTTGGAACCCTGCCACACCTATGGGAGACCTGGATTGAGGTTCTGGATCTTGGCTTTGACCTGCTTCATTCCTGCCATTTGGGAAATGAATCAATTGAGAGCTCTCTCTCTCTCGCTCATTCTCTCTCTCTCTCTCTCTCTCTTTCTCTCTCTCTCCCTGAGGTAGGGCAAACAGAAAAACCCCTAACAAGGTAAGGATAAATCCCCTTATATATAATATATGGATATATGATTGCCACACTTTAAATGTGAGCTATACTTTTAAATATGATGCTGGCACATGATAATGCCTCGGGATGAAAAATCTTTTTCTTTTCAGTCTTTATCTGTATTTATAAATGACACACTTATAGATATCCTTGGTTGACTGTGCTAATTTGGCATTTATGACATGTATCAAAAATGTGTAGTTTTTGTTTAGGATCTTTAACATACTGTAAATACCTCCACCGCAGTGTAATTGAGATCTTTTCTCCATATCCGCATGAGCGCATGTGATGCCTTGGTGTTTCACCACATTAACCCCACAGGAGTTGCAGTTTCTTGATGCTGTTGACCTAGCTTTTCTAGCTCACAGCTGCTTCCTGCTATAGTGTCTGACCTCTGGGGTAAAATAGGATTTAGGACACTTTCTCTTTTGTTTAGTGTTTTTTATTTTTCTCCTTCTGAAGGATGACTAACTGATAAAAAATCAACTATATGAGAGTATCTTGTATTTGAACACTAGAAACTCACAGTTCTAGATTTTAAAGGGTTAAACCTCTAAGTACTGATAATGTCACAAATAGTAGGACTTTATTCATGCAAAAATCCTTTTTGCTTTTCAATAGAAAAAATTTGAGCCTTTCATTGCTATCAGTTAAAATCATGTCTGAAATTAGCACATGTAATTCAACTATTTCATAAGTTCCTTCTGTGTGACAGTTCCATGCTAGGCAACTTTGCATACGTTCCCTTCTTTAATATTATAGAAATTCTTTGATGTAAGTAATATTTTACCATTTTTAATGACAACAATTATGCTAAAAGAAATTGATTGTTGTTCTAGTATCAACCAGTAATTGGAAGAACTGTGTCTCCGATGCTAGCATTCAGAAATTAACTTACTCTTCCTTCCACTGTAGCAGTGACATCAACATCTCTTGGAGACTTGCTAGGAATGAGTTTCGGGTCCCCTCTGAGTGGAATGGGAATGGATGAAATACAAGTCTGTGTGCATCCTCCAGACGGTCTGGGGCCCACTGTGCAAATATACAAATGTCCCGCATTCAGCCTAGCCAGGTAGATGACTGGATGAGTTAAATGACTTTCATTTTTTAGAAGATGGGTAGTATTTATAACATCTTCAGTACATATTTTCTTAAGATACAAAGTTCTGTTGTATCTGTTTCTATAGACCCTTATTTTACTTTTTCTATTTGTATAAGAGGCAGAGATAGAGATACATAATTAATCAATAGATAGACATATAGATAAATAGATACATACACACAGATAGATAGGAAGGCAAGAGCACTCCTGTCTGCTGGTTCACTGCCCAGATGTCTGCAACAGCTTGGACTAGGCTGGGCTGGGCTGGGGCAGGGCCAGGGCCAGTGCCAGCACCAGAGACAGGAGCTGGGAACACAATCCAGGTCTGCCATGTATGCAGTAGGAACCCAGTTACTTGACTCCCAGAGTCTGCGCTGGCAGCAAGTTAGAGTCAGCAGGCAGAGCTGGGAATCAAAAGCAGGTGCTTTGATGTAGCATATGGATGTCTTATCTGCTTGGCTAACTGCCCACTTCTAAGTTTTTGGTTTGACTATTTCTTTGTATAACTATATCTCTACCTTCAAGTAGCCAGAATTATTACCAATAGATTTCTTGAGATTGATTACTGCTGTCATTTGACCTATTTTTATTTGATACCTGATAATATTAAAATTTTCTTTTTATGATTTTATTTTTAGTCTTCATGCTCTGGGGTTGGTTTTTCAGAATTACAGCTCTGAATTGACCTGTCCCTAAAAGCAAATGAGTACATCAATTTATATACCCCCCCTTGTATCTTGGAACTTTCCATTTTATTAATTATGTATATTTGTAAAACAGTTACCATGAGCAAGGCAATATTTTCAGTGCTTGTTATTAATAGCAATTTCCTGGTAATTTCTTCTAAAACACTTATTGTCAGTTATCTTCTATAAATATTCTCTGATATGATACTCATGATCTTTGTGAATGTAATACTTTCTTGAATATTTCCCAAATTTTTATCTTGTTGTCAAGAGAATTTATCTTAGTTTTCAAAAATTTCACAGGTAGAATTCCTGATTCTTTCCCCCTTGGTCTTTTTAAAAATATTAGTAAAATTTATTAAGTGCTTACCATAATCCAGGCCAGGGATTCATTTTACATTCATTTCCATAAGTATTTAGATATTAAAGCTGTTCCTAATTCATAAATTAGGGAACTGGGTGACAGCAAGTAGAATTAGTCCAAGGTCAAAGAGTTGGTAAATGGAAAAGTCAGGATCTGAAACAATCATAACATAGAGCACGACCTTTCAAACATCATATTGCCTATTGCATTTTAAAGCAATATGTTTTAATAGCATTGCCTACTGCATTTGTTAGGAAAATGGCGCAGTTTTATCTATGGCACAATCTATACCTGACACCATCCTAGGCTCTAGCCCCCTGCTGCATTGCTGGAAGCCAGGTGGCCACATGGCCCAACCACCAGTGCCAAGCTCCACCCCCATCCTAATGGGATTCGTTGCTCCTGCTTCCCTGCCCGCCCTCCGGCAAAGTTTTAAAAGGGCCTGTTCCTGAACACGTGGCTCTCTTGGCTCTTCTCTCCTGCTCTCTACTCTCTCCTGCTCTCTCTCTCTCTCTTCTCTCCTCTGTCTCTCTCTCTTATACTCTCCTTCTCTCCCTTTTTCCTTCTTCGCCCCTTCCCTCCAGTCTGCTGGATTTCCCCCAATAAGCCCTTTCCCTTACTCCGGTGTTTGGTGTGTTTTGTGACGGCATAACAGCATTTAACTCATTCTTTTGCATACATCCCCTTAAAATAAAACTTTATTACATTTGTCCTTCGGCTTTCTCCCTTCAAATACAGGTCTTCAAAACAAAGCAAAACAAAACCTCTAATGTGTAGTTCAGTAAAACCAGGGACTGTAACCTATTGTGCACACTGCTTATCAGAGTAGGGGATTTAATGAAGAATGGATAAATGAAAATAATAATTTTGGAAATAATTTTATTTGGCATTTTATATTAATTATCATATATTAAATATCCACAGCAATAACATCATAATGTTGATTAAATATCAACATTTGAATGTTCCTTCCTCAAATTATGCAATTAGACTTTTTTTGCTTCAAGCTTCTAAATTTGTTTGTCTCTCTTTTTCTTTTCAAAAATATCTCTCTTCAGGTATATCCAAAGGAAGGTGCTTCCAACAATAGAATTGTTCCCCAGGAGAACTCTCCAGTGTTAGAGCAGAGGATTTGAATCAGGTTCACTATTTGGGTCCTCTACTGTGCACTATTAACCAGAGATGCATTGACACAAAAGGCAGTGAGCCTGCTGAGGCCGGAAAGTGAAACAGGTCAAACAAAATGATTTTTGGATACCTTTCCCTCTCAAAAATCTGTTATGAAATCTAGAATTGACCTCTAGTATATCTTGTTTGTCAAATGACCCAGAGAATCACCTTTGCGTCTTTGTAATAGCCACAGCCTAGACAGATTATTTTAATACCGGACTCGCCTTGAGTCTAGTTCTATTTTTCAAGGATTTGATGGAAACTTCTAAACATGAGAGCATGCACAAAAAGGAACGAGATATGTTTTTGAGTTGATTTAAAATATATAGTAAGTAATTAAGAAAATAAAATGAATGTGGTATTAACAAGAATGAAACAAATTAACAATGTTCTTCAGGTATCCACATGTGTGCTTATACTCATTAACTAAACTCTATTCTGTGTTCTTAAAACCCACTAAAGAAAGCACTAATGCATGCCTGAATCACCTTTAATACTATGATGGCACCCATATGGGTGCCAATTCTAGTCTGGCTGCTCCACTTCCTATCCAGTTCTCTGCTAAAGGCCTGGGAAAGTAGTAGAAGATGGCCGAAGTCCTTGGGCCCCTGCACCCACAAGGGAGAACTGGAAGCAGCTGTGAACTGCCAGATGGAAGATTTTCTCTCTCTCTCTCTCTCTCTCTCTCTCTCTCTCTCTCTCTCTCTGCCTCTGCCTCTCTGTAACTCCACCTTTCAAATAAATATTTAAAAAAAAAACTATGATGAAGGGTGAGAAATGGTTAGATAAAAGTCAGAATTAAAGATAATCTTGATCAGAGTAAGATATTCACGTGCAAGGTAATTCCATGTATTAGGCAGAGCCTGCTTGTTCCCTAAGGGAAAACAAACAAGCCATTGTTAGTTGATAGTGAGCAGTCTTGGAAAGCAAGGTGAGTTGTAGAACTTCATGGAAAGAAATCTTTTCAGAAATGCCTTGGAGAAATGAAAATTTTGAAAGTCGGTGGGTTGTGGCCTCTCAGCATGCCCCATACGTGTGCACAGTTGAAGATAACTAGAAATCCTGTTGCCGCACTGGCTGCACTCTCGAGTAGAATCCACCTGTGGATTCAGAGTTTTAAAACCTGAGGACTGGGGACAGGCATTGTGGCATAGGGGGTTAAGCTGCTGCCTGCAACGCTGGCATCCTCTATGAGCTTCTGTTCAAATCCTGGCTGCTGGGGCTGGCACTGTGGTGTATCAGGTAAGGCCACTGCCTGCAGTGCTGGCACCTCAGATGGGCACCAGTTCAAGTCCTGGCTGCTCCACTTGCCATCCTGCTTTCTGCTATGGCATGGGAAAGCAATAGAAGATGGCCCAAGTCCTTGGGCCCCTGCACCCGCGTGAGAGACCAGAGGAAGCCTCTGGCTTCTGGCTTCAGATCTGCTCAACTCCAGCTGCTGTGGTCAGTGCGGCCAGTTGGAGAGTGAACCAGCTGATGGAAGACCTCTCTCTCTCTCTCTCTCTTTCTGTATGTGTGTGTGTGTAAAACTCTTTCAAATAAATAAATGAATCTTTTAAAAACAAGCAAACAAATCCTGGCTGCTCCATTTCTAATCCAGGCCCTTGCTAATGCTCCAAGGAAAGCAGTGGAAGATGGCCCAAGTACTTGGTCCCCTGTCACTCATGTGGAAAACCAAGATGGAGTTCCAGGCTCCTGGCTTCTGTCTGGCCCTTTCCTGGCCATTGCGGCCTTTTGGGTTAGTGAACCAGCGAATGAAGGATCTCTGTTTCTCCCTCTGTCCCTGTGGACTCTTTCAGATAAATAAATAAATCTTTGAAAAGCAAATAAACAAAAATGGGGTTAGTAGGAGCTACTTTAGAACTTGACTGTTCAAACTCTATTCCTTGGAGCCTTAGCGTTCAGGAACACTGACGTGCACCTGCTGGGGAAGCTAGACAACCATTGGTACTCCACTACCTCAACAGGAGTATCTCTGCTTTACATATTGAGCTTCTGCAGAAGGAGTGCAGAGTTGTGCTTCAGAATGTGAATGCTGTGGTCAGGATGCATCAGTCCAAATACTGGATTTCTACTCACCAGTTGACCTTGGACAAGTTATTTACCTCTCTGTCTCTCACCTTTCTGTATCTGAATAATGGTTAAAATAGTGATACCTGCCTCTTATAATTAGATTTGTACCTGGTGCAGAACAAGCACATAGTAAATAGCTCTCTGAGTTCTGCTAAAATAAAAAGAAAAGCAAAATGTGAAGCCCTGGAACCATTAATTTTAGGATATTTATAAAATGTAGGGGTTAAAAAATACAACAGTATAAGGACCCCATCCGACTTCTGTTATTTGTAGCACCATGCATTTTATTCCACACCGTGCATTTTAAATAATATGCACTAATTATATTTTATCCCTCATTTTATTTGATATTCATAAATGTCTGTATTTGGGTTATATTTTTGAATCTTCAGGTGGTCAGGAGGCAAGTGGGAAGACACTTGTATAATTTGCTCTTTATCATATTTGTCAAAAGACTTAGGTGGGTTAAGCCTTAGAGATGGTGTTTTCAGAATGATGACGATAATGCTGCTGATTATCTCTAAATAATGGTCAGAAGAATTAGGATTCTTCTCTATGAAGTGAGAAAAACAACTGGTGATTTAATAATGAACATCATTTTAAGAACACACATAGAATGTGGTGAATCATTTTTCCTTTTCTCAAGCATAAAGTAAATAAAGGGAATAAATAAGCACTCACTTGAAGCACATTCAACAAACGTCTGTCACTCACCAGATATTCTGCTAGGTGTGGGAAGATACAAGATCATTCTCAAGAAAATATATAGTTTCTCAGATGAAATATTCACTTCCCACAAAGAAACTTCAAAGTGGTTACTTAAAATAGAGTTGATTGGTGACAGAAAATAAGGAATTTTTTTTTTTTTTGACAGGCAGAGTTAGACAGTGAGAGAGACAGAGAGAGAGAGTTACAGACAGTGAGAGAGAGACAGAGAGAAAGGTCTTCCTTCCGTTGGTTCACTCCCCTAATGGCAACCATGGCCGGCACTGCGCCGATCCAACACCAGGAGCCAGGTGCTTCCTCCTGGTCTCCCATGCGGGTGCAGGGACACAACCACTTGGGCCATCCTCCACTGCCTTCCCGGGCCACAGCAGAGAGCTGGACTGGAAGAGGAGCAACCAGGACAGAATCTGGCGCCCCAACTAGGACTAGAACCTGAGGTGCCAGCGCCGCAGGTGGAGGATTAGCCAAGTGAGCCACAGCGCTGGCCCAGGAATTATTTTTAAAAATCAAGTGGAGGGGGCAAGCTGAAAAAGCACAAGAGCCAATCTTCAAAAATCTCTCAATGGCCCAAACTAGAATAGTTACATATAATTATATGCCCCAAAACTAAAATAAATAGTCATAGATTTATACTGACATAAATACATTCCTGAATTAAAAAGTGAGTAGGAGAGAAGGAACAACTCATCTTTACAGGAGAATTCCAGTTGTAGAAATTATCACCAGGAATGAGACATACTGATGTCATGGACCTTCTGAAATGATCTGATTTGATGGGCACAGACATCTGTGATGTTCTTCCCTAAATCCGTTACCTTAGTCTGATTATGAGAATACGTCAGACAAATGCGAATTGAGGGATATTCCAGTGATCACTTTTCTTCAGAAGTGTCAAGGTTTTGAAATAAAAGGAACTATTGATGAGCTATCATAGGGTTGGAGGAGATGCCACCTGCAATGTGGTATCCTGGATTGAATCCTGGAAAAGAAAAAGGGTAGTAAGGGAAGGGAAAATCTGATGAAATCCAAATAAAACCTGAAGTTTAGCTAATGGTATTGTAACAATATTAAGTTCTTAAGCTGTAATGGTAATTGGACAACAGTTATGGAAGATGTTAACACAAAAGGAAACTGAGTACTATTTTCACAGCTCGTCTTTAAGTCTAAAATTATCTCCAAATAGAGTTAAAAATAAAAGTTTTTTTTTAAGAATTCTGAGTCAATTCTGAAACAAACCAAATGCAGAAACCAGAATCTACCCAAAGAATTCTGACCTTGTGATTTTGTGAAACTTTTCTGCTCCTGAACCGTGTGTTAGAAATGCATTACTCATTTTACTCTTCACCGAAAATGTCATGTTGCTCTGAGTCAGCTAATGTGCCTATAAAATGTATGCAAAATGTGTAGATGAAAGCTGGACAAGGAAACTTTTTATTAGTATAGAATAATCATTAACAAAAGCTCCATTTAGAATATATTTCATAGCAAGATATCTTCCTTCTTTCATTTAGCCTGTGAGTGAGGCTACTGAAACATTTGAAACCTTCAAGTAATTAATGGCCATTCCCACTTGGGAGATAGTATTCCCCAGAATCTGAATGCGGGAAAGATGTTAAATGTCATAAACAAAGAAACAAAATAAGCACTTGTAAAACATACAGACACACACACACACACATGTACACGTTTTATTTCCTGGTAAGTTGTCTAGAATTGCCTTTGGACAAAGGTTTTTCTACCTCTCTATACTTGAAACCTCTTTAGCCAGCTTTGTAGTGTGAGCAGTTTTTGTGCCTGTAATTATCAGACAACATACAATCTTGTGCATAAATCATTGCTGCTGCAATTAGCTCATTTACCACTTGTGCTGTGGAGACAGAGGAAGCTGTCCCTCCCTAAACAGCTGGGATGGAATTGCTGGAAGGGCTGTCCGTCCCTTTTGATAAACAGGCAGGGCCTCCCACCTCTGCCAGGTGTGTCTTCTGTTACAAGGATTAAGGGAGGGGCAGGAACCCTTCTTTTAAAATAGAAAATCCACTAAATTGCAGGAATTGCTTGTGTTTTATCTATAAAGACTAAGAGGTACTTGGAAGCAGTTTGGGTTTATTTTATCCTTCTAGAAGCTCTTGAAAACCCACTTTGTTAAACTAATCAAAATAAGAAAAATGAAAGAAAATTGTTCTTGCTATCTCAAAGCAATTCTCTTCTTTCAATGGGCACAAGAAAGCGCACCATGAATTATAACAAATAAATTATAAACAAATCTGTTCAACCCATTTGTTATTTGTATGCCTGGTATTTGTGTGGTTGCTTCAATCACAACTTTAGTTATTTTTTTAATACTGTGGCAGGTTTTTCCCTACAAATTTTCTCTGAGACATAATTGTATTATTTATTCATTTTGTTTCTGGCTTTTAAAATTATGGCTTTGTTCCATAAGACGCTAACTTTTGCAGACCATAGAGAACATAGTATTCCTATAAGATGTGAGCTGGTGAATTAAAATTAAAACATAAACATAACATATCACACAATGTTTATATGTTGTGGAAATGAGCTGCTTGCTTTTTATGATATCTGTCCTACTGAAATATAATTTCCACGTTATTACTTGGACGCCATATTTCTTGGGTGTTCATTCAGTTTCCTGCTCTATATGAACTTTGTGAGCTTGTTATTTATTTGATGGACATAAAAATGCAGGCGATGGATTCTGTTATCCAGATTTCACATAGATTTGGCCCCACATACCAGGTTCCAGGCACAAAGGATGGTGATGAAGGGCAATTTATTACATCATAGTATTATTCTTTACAGAACTGAGTTTACATACAGTGGATTCATTGTGACAACTGATTTAACTAAATGCATCCTACTTAGAAAAATACCATTTACTGCATTTCAAACAAATTAAAACATATCAATACATATGTAGCATAAGATTCCTTGATTTATTTTGTCCATAATGCCAGACAAGAAAAATATCATGGCTGTTTTTGAGTTACAGGTTCTCCAGTATGAATTGCATTGTTTTTCTAGATTCAGTTTATTGTTCATAAAGTTCAAGATTTATTTAAGCAAAGTTTCTTTTTCATTTTATAAGAATGTGATAATTGGTGAAATTAATTTTGTAATATTGCATGCTTTCTTTTAGTAATCAAATAGGATATATGGATTTAATTATGATCTCTGGGAATAGTATTATTATCCAAGACATAGAAGATTGCATTCTCAAATTTTTCTTTTCAATAAGTGGTAAAATGACTTCTGTGGGACACATTTGTTGCACTTTGCATTTTGAATTATTTTTTTGTAAGACTATGTTAGCATTATAAAAGATTTTAAAAATTAAAAGCATTACAATAATGTAATAATGTTTTCATAAAAATAATGTTAATTATTATACTGAATAACTTATTTGGATTTATATACACAGCTCTCGGATATTTTAACATTACCACAAGTTAGGAATTTTTTTTTTGTTTAATGATATGGGTTTGAGAAGTCATTAATGAGAGTAAAGTTTTTTAAGTATATATCCTTATAAAAGGAAACATGAGTTTCTAGTATTTGTCAGTTCTTCTGAGGTCAAAAATGACAACCTGTTAGTTCCTATAATTCTAATAAACTTCTGAACATTTCATGCAAGGTTTGTGATTCAAAATTCCTTCATGAGAAACCATCTACATGCCTCCTGCATTTATGAGATTGTCTAAAAGATAAATGAATCCGAAAACAGATTACCACAAATTATAATTTGTAATCTGAACACCTTTTTAAAAAGTGCAGAACCTTCACTCATACCCTGAGGGTCAATATGTGTTCTAATTTTGTTTTACTTAAGCTTATAAAAACTCAGATAAAAATAACTAACTGTAAGTGTAGTTTCCTCTGTTTTCTAGTCTCAGGAGGGAGAATTTCTAGATTAGTTCCCCCCCCCCCCTGGGAAATATACAACGCTGTATGTTATGGCCGTTAATGTTCAGTAATAAGTTAGTCCTCAAATACCAATAAGATGATGTGGGCTTGATGAAAGTTAAATGTCCCTAAATCCTATGAATTGATCTGCAGGAGCTGTTTTCCGCATGAGTGGTGGCTTCACCCAGGCAGACATCCGTAGAGCCGTGGAGGTCAGGGTGATGGAGGAGGAGTGGGCTTGGCGGCACATATGCACTCTATTCCTGACAATGTCTTGCTTCGGCAAAGGGAAGTGAAGCGCGTATACCATGCTCAGTGGCATTTCCAAATGCAGCTCAGCTGGGGGCCCAGGCTTATTGCATCAATGGCACATACCGGGCAGAAAAGGAAATACATAATTTTGTCAAAGTAGTAGATCACAATCTACCAATCCTTCCCTCCCCCTTCAAAATCATCACCCCCACACACTAATAGCTCTAATAGATACAGACTTTATGCATATTTCAGTCACAGCAGTATTTCTAATGCATATGTGAAAGGGCCCTTAATTTATGTCTACCAACTGTGTGGTGCCCTTCTTTTGGGTAATGTCATCATCCTAATGGTGTTTCTATTATACTCAAAGGTAGCAAATGAGGCTTATTGCAAGAAGGTAATTGATTTTCACTGAGTGAAAATGTAAATAGCCATAAGAAATCCTATGAAAGATAAGCAGTTCAAAATTGCCAGGACAAAAAAAAAATGATTCATATACACGACTTATTGGTCCAAGTATGTAAAATGTTCTTTTTTATCAAGTCTGTTCCCATAATAACTGTATTTCTCATCATTTTATTTCAAATTGAAGTAAAAATTGAAGAATTTTGATGATTCTGCTTTTACCAGTTTAACTGTATATATTACAAAAAGTATCATCTTATGTTATAGAGGGCTTCTTTTTGTCAGTGTGTCTTTGTGATGTAAGCCATGTAAATAGATTCTCATTATGGATGTGTAAAGATAAATAATCCTTTGGCCTTTCTGTAGTGATAAATATATACTATCTCTATTGATCATGTATTCTTTGCATTTACATAAACCAAAAATTACATTGAAAATTAGCATAAACCTCGGCCCCATATGCAAGGAAAAACAAAAGCCAAGCTCAAAATCTGTTTTGTATTTTAAAGTATTAGATAGAAATATGGGGCTTGTGGACTTGATCTGCTGTGAATACAATTGTGACCAATATTTTCTCAGCAAGTCTGTATAATTATGAAAGTTTACATTAGCAGGAGAAGAACTGAAACCATATGGAATATTGAGGCAAAGAATTTACTAAAATAATGCCGATTTTTAACACGGAGAAGAACTCATGAAACTATAATTTTTTTCCTTCTCAAGTGAAATATTATAGGCATATGCACACTACTAATATAACCAGTACTACTTGCATCATCGTTTCTGTTTTCTGAATTTAAAAGGTACCTTTTCTCTGAAGAGACACTTAACAGAAAACCAAAGTTTGAAACAAAAATTTCCTTCTTTTTCCACTTTAATTTTTTGTAGTGGTAATTAAGAAATAAGCAATATTCAACAGCTACCCCATCCCACCTTCTCATTCTCTCTATCCCATTTTTCTTATGATTTGAAAAAAAGACTTTATTTCAGGAATTGTAAAGCATACAGCCATGTTTTTGAGTTTTTGCCTTAGAAGGACACTTGGTTTAAAAAGAAAGATATCATCTGTTTTGGCCTTTGGATTGGCAGATGGGAAGACTTGATAAATTTTATTCCTGAAGGAGAATAGGAAATGCAAAGAAAAAGAATCCAACTTTCTTCTCATTAAAGGAAGTTTAGAGAGAGCAACTCTTTAATTTCCCTTTCAGCATCGTTGGATGCAAAATCTTTAACATCTGTTTTATTCTTCATAACATAGTATTTGGCTAGAGGCATGCCTGACATAGCTTGGTTCAAATGGGGTAAACTGAAAGCATGTTGACTTATTACACAGTGCCATGAACAAAATATATGCTTTAATATTAATTAGTCCCCAACTATGCCCTCGTGTTTGCCATAGTGTTCTATTCAGATGGGCAGGATTCCCTAGTGATACAGAGGTATCATTAATCATATCCCAGAACGATGTACAACAATTCCATTTAGTAGAAAGCCCATGCTGAAAATAAGAAAATTCAACTTTATGGAGAAAGCAAAACCTTGCATGTTTATTTCATTAGGAAGAAAACATCACATAGGTTTATCACAGTGTGACTTTGCAATTTTCACATTCCAAATTTGCTAGTTCATTTAAAAACCCAGGTCTTCATTATGTTCTTTCTGAATTTAACTACCTCAGATTTATCATGCTGTGAGTAAATAATGAAAACAGGGATGGTTTAAAGGCTACTAAATAATTACTACATTCAGATATGAAATTGCAGTAAAAATGGTGGACAGGGCATCAGTTGCTCTATTTAGTGTGTTTGATAGGGAGCGTGTAGTGAGGAGAATTATAAATGGTGCTGACCAATGTGGGTCTGAGCAATCTAGGAAGATACTTGCTTTGCTGCCACCTTCAAATCTTTTTGAACTACAGGACAAAGGTAAAATTGGGCTTCCAGTGAAAGTGTAGATGATGTACAAAAATGTCTATATTATTAAAACAATCTCAGAGTTTTATGCATTTGTAGTAAGTATGCTTATTTTGAGAATCTTTCAGTAATGCAAATTTATTTTAACAACTTTTATTTGTGGTGGAAAAGATAGCTTTATTTTATGAGCTTTACAGGGTTCAAAATATCAGGTAATGAATATTCTATTCCACAGAATATATATCATTGCATTACTGATTTTCTTACTAATTCTCTGCTTTGGATTATAAGAAAATACACAATGATTTCTCCCAGATATGTCTTTCCAAATCTCAGATGTAATCACGGGTGCAATTTTCTTTAAGATTGAGATGAGAATACTGTTGGCAGTATGTAACTATGGTTCAATCCTGAATCCTGGGAACTTTAATTCAGGTGCATTGTGGGCATATAAAATTCGAGTTCAGATGCTTTTAAGAAGTCATGCCATTTTGTCGTTTGACACTAATTTTCACCCCAGCATGCTTTAGCAATGACTGAAATTAGTTCCGAGTGAATTACAGCTAAGCTATTTTCTACCATCTACAAGATATTTTCTATGCCAACTGAGTCAAGAGAGGTTTTTCAAATTTCCTTAGCATTTATTATAGTATGGGAATCATGATCATCAGTGTAGACAATCAAGTGTACTCCTTGTAGACAATTAAGATGTCACTGAATTACTCTTTTTGCTAATATTGTTCAACTTTAATTATATTCTTATTAGTCAGCAAAAAAATTTTTTTCTGCCTTTTTTCCCATGCCATCAACAAGTGGTATTTCTGTAGGGTTGATGAAATAGATGCTGACCCACTGGAAATTGTAGTAAATCTAGTTACTGTTAAATATGTCATGTATTTGCCAAATCTGAAAAAGCATTTTCTTTGAATGTCTATCAAAACTCAACCTTTGTGCCCTTACCACAGTGAAGATATAGATTATATGAGAGTTGGAGGCAAAGTGTTTATGCAACATGACTATGAAGATATGTTATTCACCATGAGGAAACAGATGTTTCTAGGCCTTAAATTACATTGAACTTTAAATACGTTCTTAGAGGCCTTCATGGGTGAATTGAGTATTTTTAACTTCTCTTCATTTGTAAACAAACAAACAAAAAGATTTGTGGAGAACAAAGATTCAATTTCACCTTTGTATTTGAACATCAGCAAATGATGTTAGTCAGTATTCATGTACAAGTGACTTCATCATGATGATGGAAAATTTAGGCAGTATGTAATCAAGTTGAAAGTATTATATCCAAATAATACCAATAAGGATCCAAATAATAGTTAAATATGGGGATACTTCAAAATATTTGTGGAAAAATGAAATCAATTGTTTATTTTGGTGCAAGAATTCTTTTGAAATCCATGCAGTTTTTTCATAATGCATATTTTCCATGAACAGTTTGAAGAACCTTATACATAGATTTCAGAATTCTTTGCAATAAAATAAACTTTTTTAAAAAAGATTTATTTAATTTATTTGAAAGACAGAGTTACAGAGAGAGGTAGAGATAGATAGAGAGGTCTTCCAACCGTTGGTTACTCCCCAGATGGCCACAATGGCCAGAGCTGTGCCAATCAGGAGCCAGGTGTCCCTCCAGGTCTTCCTCCTGGTCTCCCATGTGGGTGCAGGGGCCCAAGGACTTGGGCCATCCTCTACTGCTTACCCAGGCCATAGCAGAGAGCTGGATCAGAGAGGAGCAACCGGGACTAGAACTGGTGCCCATACGAGATGCTAGCGCGTCAGGCCAGGGCTTTAGCCCA
The DNA here is from genome assembly GCF_964237555.1 of Oryctolagus cuniculus. Classification (NCBI taxonomy): domain Eukaryota; kingdom Metazoa; phylum Chordata; class Mammalia; order Lagomorpha; family Leporidae; genus Oryctolagus; species Oryctolagus cuniculus. Next base: position 34,999,759 of record NC_091432.1, read on the forward strand.
CTGCACCAGAGCACTGGCCCCTAAACTTCTTTTTAATTCCATTTTCCATCGAGTCTTTGAAGTCCCTTAATATATCGTACTTCATTGCTGTAGAAAAACTTCAGTAGTAGCTTCTTAGATGTGGTTGCCATGCTTTCAGGATTGAACAGAAATAAAATTATAGCAATTGAATTAAGAAATTCCCAAGATAACTTTTGCTTTAGTAATATTTTCCCATCAAAAAGATTGGAATCTCATAATTTTGTGAAAAGTTCAAAATTTATATTGTGAAGATGATCTTTCTTTAACAGTTAAAACTGTCCATTGTGATAATACCTTGAAACTGTACTGATAAAGTGGTTGAAGTAAATAAATAAGTGATAAAAAGCCTATCAAAGTATTTATGATGAGACAGCCAGATGGCAGAGAATTGCAGTTCTTGCTATAATTTTATCAAAATTACTATTGTCATGGCATGTTAGTTTTCATAAGAATTTATACAGTCACTGATCTCATACAGACAAATTAATTTCAGGTTCTCTCATGTGTAGTCACATAACAGCTATACTTGAGCACACACAAAAGAAAATTAAATAATCATAGTCACATAAACTTGAAAAGCAGCACAATATCTTAAGTTTACTATTCCATAACGTCTTGGGATCAGTGATCATTTCTGTTATGTTAGACTCAAATTGATCTACAGTGTAACTGCCATTATGTAGTTTCTTCTGTGTTTAGTCTTTATTATATAAAGGTACTGTGTCATGTATTCTATTAGTGAAGAATTATTATTAAGGCAGTGATGTTGTAATTCCTACATTTATGGCCTTTCTTCAAGTTCCATTCTTTTACCTCTTTCATGTCTAAAGTGATAACAAAGACTTTTCTGCTTCCCTTTAAAGATAAATACAGATATGAATTCTCAGTGATTAATGAGCCTAAATGATATTTGAATTAAGGGTACTTATTACAGGTTTCAAATGTTCTCTTTCCTTTCTTTGCCAAGAATTATGAAAAGAAAACCTGACACTTTGTGCATTTTATATATCTCAGTTGTTCATATCTAGCCAACAAGCTTCAATTCTAAAGGCTCCTTCCTAAAGTCATTTATTTTTATTGTCTCATTTCATTGCCCAAGTTTTTTCCCCTACTCTGTGTCCCATCATATATCAGACCGGCTCCATTATTACTATATGCAGGGCCTCAGTTTGCTCAGCTATGGTATGGATGCTTAGTTGCTACCTATTCTGCATAGACATAGAAGATTGTGACAAGAACTTAATGTCATTAAAGTAAGTTTTAGCATTTATCACCTTAAAATGGAAAAGATACGTACTTTTACTCCTTATGTCAGTGATTTCAAAAAACTCATTCAAGCAAGAATAAAAAAAAGTGTATTACCTGTAAAAACGATAGTGCCAGTAAACATCTTTTAAAAGTATCATTAAATATTTTATTTTCTTTATTATTTCTCCCATGAAAACAGTGGTGCATACAACTCTATACATTTTCTCCTAAAGAAAAAGAGCTGCTTTGTTCATTGAGTTTTTCTCATCTCTGCTCAGAGCTTTATGAAGTTAAATGTATATATGACTTATATTTCATTAAAGTGTTTTCATCATGGTTATTTTAGGAATTTCAAATATGTAAAATTTATTTCTTGAAATGTACAAACTACGGGTATTATTTTCACATAAAAAATGTTATGTGTTTTAGAAGTTTGTGACTTTGTAATTCGAGTTAGAGCTGGGTCTACTGTCCTTTCGTGGTAGCTGAGACGGGAACTTCAACCTCTCACTCCGGCTCTGGCTCTCTCTCTCAAGGATAGCAGGAGTACGTGTGGAAGAAAAGCTCTGTACATATTCTGTGATAGTCTTAAATGCTACTTTTTCTCTTTAAGATACTGATCTTGTTAATTCTCAAATGCTTTAGTTGAAATTACAGCTATAGATGACACAGTTCCGACTTAGAATTATGCAGTCTTTCATATGTTAAAATGCCTGTGAATTGGATTATTAAGTAGCTTCAAAAATTAACTTGACATACTAGGAGTTTATAACAAAGAAGTTAATGGAGAGACAAAAATATTCACTGCAGTATTGTTAAGGTTAACAAAGATTGGAAACAAGGTATCTGACCATGGGACCATGGCTAAGTGAGTTACATTTCATCTAGCTAATGGACTATTATGAAACATTAAACAACATTTTTCCTATGAGTTTTTAGTAGTATAGGGATTTGGCCAGGCTATAATTTTAATTTGTAATAATAGAATGCAATGTACACATATAAACAAGAAGAAAATCTGGAAATTATCACTAAAAAATCAGAATGAGAACTTGCCATGCAAAAAATGGTTGTCTGTGAGTGCTGGGACTATGGAGATTTCAGGCTATTTCTTTATAGGATATCTGTATTTTCATAGCGTTTTATAGTGAATATGTATTATTTTTATTATACAGGGAAAAACAATAAACTGATAAAAGGACAGTATAACACATATGAATTTAAAGCATCACACATAATTGCAACCTCATCTGATTGTTTTTACATTTCAATACCATTATAGTACTTTGTAGGTATAGTATTTATATTTGCATGTCTTTATTCCTTAAGATTGTGAACCTGAGCTCAGGGACTATGTATTTTATTCCTAACATAACACCTGTAGATAATACTTGCTTAGCACATTCTTACTAAATGGATACATGGTGTTTATATCACAGGCCTAGCAATTTTGTTCTGCTTTTTATACTTATTTTTGCCATATAATACTTTCACATAATTTTACATTTGCTTCATAATGATAATTTTAATGTTGTTATGTCATGCTATGGGATTAAAATGTATTTTAACCTTTTATCCTAGAGATGGATATGTAATTTCTTACTCTTAACTACTATAGATAAAATTTCAGTGAACATTCACAGTCATGCATCTTAATGCTTCTTCCAAATTGTTTCTTAGGATAAATTCCTAGAACTTATTTTTCAAAAGGTATGACCGTCTTCATAATATTTGCTACATGTTGTCCTATTGTTTTAGAAAGAATTGTACCTATTGGTGATAAACCAGCAATAAGTGAACAGATTTATTTTCTTCCCTAATTCATCTGAAATGAGTGTTTTAAGTTTAGATTTGCAGAGATTAAACAAACTAGATTGCCGTAGTTTGCATTTGTTTGATTACAACTCCCCATGAATGTTTTCTAATTGTATTTTTCTGTATATGAATCTTCTGCTTATATCCTGTAGCCATTTGAAGTTTTAGAATTTTTAAAAATACATTTAAATATACCAATTACAGTTTAGAGATAAACCCATTGGATTTTATATTTGGTGTAAATGATTTGTCCAATATGTATTTATCTTTTAATTTTGCTCTTTTTCAGTACATGAGAGTTTAATCCACTGATCTTTTCTCATGTGATTCTTTGCTGCTGAAAATGAGCAGCATTTTCAGTCCAACACAGTGAACATACATTTTATCAACCTTGTACAAATACAAATCATTTTATTTTGATTCATTACTGTAAATATGTAATTATAGATTCCTATATTAGGCATTAGGCTAATTGCTTTTATCTTTGGATTTTCTCTGTGTCTCTCCTCTTTTATCTTCCATGCCCTTCTATTCTGTTTTACTTGTCTTGCACTTAGTAAGTGTCTTCTTCATTGTTCCTTGTTCCACCACGAGTCTTTGATTACTCAGGATGGAATTGAGACAGCAGCCAATTACCATATTGTACTGCTGTTCATATCCTACTGTGATCTGTTGGCTTAAATCGCTGAAAACCCTCAAGCCTTTGTTTTAATCAGAAATCAATTCATGTATTATACATATATGCACATGCAAGGGTATATGCGTGCATTTTATTTTGAGGGAAATAAAACAATTCTAAAGATAACTTTTTTTATCCATAATTATAAACTAAGGCAGGGGCTGGCTGTGCTCTGGACAGCTGGACATGAAGCTGAGGACGGGATTGCCTCCCTGTCACGCAATTACCTCCATTCTTCGGACCAAATCTATTGTTTTTTCTTCCTTCCTAAAAGTGGGACCTTTGCGGTGTGGTACTGATGAGCTAATGCTTCTTTTGGATTCTTATGCATTGAGCTACTCAGGGAGGCTCACTGAGAGGTTGTCATGATGAATGAATGCTTGTTGAAACCTATGAAAGTCAATGTGTTTGCCTTCTAGCACATCATTCGTCCGATCTTTCATGTAATCATTTTTAAACATGGATTATGTGTATAGCACATGTCCAAATATAAAATATATTTCCTATTCTTGAAATAACATATTATATATGTATATATGTATTTATATATGTATCATACATACACAATCAAAAAGACATTAGAGAGGCTGGCCCTGTGGCATAGTATAGGCTAAACCTCCATCTGAGGCACCAGCATCCCATATGGGTGCTGGTTTGTGTCCTGGCTGCTCCTCTTGTGATCCAGCTCTCTGATACGGCCTGGGAAAGCAGTAGAAGATGGCCCAAGTGTTTGGGCCCCTGTACCCATGTGGGAGACCCGGAAGATGCTCCTGGCTCCTAACTTTGGATGGGCCCAGCTCCAGCCGTGGTGGCCATTTGAGGGGATGATGCCAGTGGATGGAAGACCTCTCTCTTTGTCTCTCCCTCTTTCTATCTGTAACTCTACCTCTCAAATAAATAAATAAAGTCTTTAAAAAAGTACATTAGGGGCCAGCGCCGTGGCTCAATAGGCTAATCCTCCACCTGTGGCACCAGCACACCGGGTTCTAGTCCTGGTCAGGGCGCCGGATTCTGTCCCGGTTGCTCCTCTTTCTGTCCAGCTCTCTGCTGTGGCCTGGGAGTGCAGTGGAGGATGGCCCAAGTGCTTGGGCCCTGCACCCGCATGGGAGACCAGGAGAGGCACCTGGCTCCTGGCTTCGGATCAGCATGGTGCGCCCGCCACAGCGCGCCTGCCGCAAAGGCCATTGGAGGGTGAACCAACAGCAAAGGAAGACCTTTTTCCTCTGTCTCTCTCTCTCTCACTGTCCACTCTGCCTGTCAAAAAAAAAAAAAAAAAAGTACATTAGATGAACTAGTTACTAAAGAAGAGTTACTGTAAGGGTCCAGATTTGTATATCATATAACACACATACACATATTATAAAATTTAACATTAAGGGAAACAGTCTAAGAACAAGGTGACAGAAAAGGTGTTGTGGTTGACTTGTGTCCCCCAAAGATATGTTGTGGAAGTCCTAACCTTCAGTACCTGTGAATGTACTTCGGAATAGAGTCTTTGCAATACAATCAGTTTACTATGAGGTCTAGGATTAGTCTTCGTCCTATATGGCAGATGTCCTTTTAAGAAGCAGAAAAGAGAAATAGACACAAAAGGAGATCACATTGTATGTTGATGGAGGAAGAGACTAAAGCACTGCAGCTGCTGGTCAAATAACAAGAATTGCTGGCAAAACACCAGAAACCAGGAAGATGCAGGACAGAGTTCTTTCAGAAGGAGAAGGAGCGTGGTGTTGCTGACATGCTGTTTTGAGACTTTCAGCCTCCTGCACTGTGAGATATTAAATTTCAGCTGCTTTAAGCCACCCAGGAAGAGGATATGGGACTATGCTCTGAATGAAATGTCTGATTCGGGTTCATAAACAGTGAGGACTCCATGGTAGAAGAAACCTCATTTATAAGGGTAAGAATGAGTATATAGGGACTGTAAGAAGACTGGAGTGATTACCTCTAAGACTAGTTCAAGAAAAATGAGGTAGAAAGGAGATCCTACTAGAAAAGCTTTTAATAACACATTGAAGGATTGATCCATTTTATTTCCTCATTCTTAATCAATGTTTATCAGTTATTAAGTGTACATCTAATCAGTAGCATGGAGCCACTTTGACTTTCAAACAGTTGTCTGAGGGAAGATCCATTACTGGGAAGCACTTTTTTTTTTTGTTTTTTTTTTTTTTTTTGACAGGCAGAGTGGACAGCGAGAGAGAGAGAGACAGAGAGAAAGGTCTTCCTTTTTCCATTGGTTCACCCTCCAATGGCCGCCACAGCCGGCGCACCACGCTGATCCGATGGCAGGAGCCAGGTGCTTCTCCTGGTCTCCCATGGGGTGCAGGGCCCAAACACTTGGGCCATCCTCCACTGCCTTCCCAGGCCACAGCAGACAGCTGGCCTGGAAGAGGGGCAACCGGGATAGAATCCGGTGCCCTGACCGGGACTAGAACCCGGTGTTCCGGCTCCGCAAGGCGGAGGATTAGCCTAGTGAGCCGCGGCGCTGGCTGCTGGGAAGCACTTTCTATGCTTTTATTTTTCCCATCCTTAGCACCATGTTTAAAACATCAATTATTTAAAATAGTTTCACATGGTTCAAAATCAAAGTTTCAAACAGGTGTATCAAAACAAGTTTCCTTTCTACCATTACATCCTATCTTCCTTGTCAGTCTACTCCCACACCCACCAAGAAGTCACTTTTTTAGCTGCTTGTGAGTTTTCCAGAGACATTTTAATGCATACATAGGGAAATATGAATCCGCACCCCATTCCTTTACACAAGTCATGATGTTCCATGGGATGTTTGCACTGATTTTTTTTTTCACTTAACAAGATGTTTGAGATGTTTTTCTTTATTAGTCCACAAAATATGCTCCCTCAATTTTTGAAGCATATTGTTCTGTTTTATAGATATACCAAATTTATTTAAGTTGTTTTTAATGGGTAGACATTGAGGTTGTTTCTGGTCTTTTGATTTTAAAATCAGTACCGCAATGGTTAACCTTGTAGTTTGTTCTTTGCACACATTTGAATATTAAGATAATTTTCAAGGGGAAGGTATCAGAGAAAAGGATGTGTATATATGTAATTTTTGTAAATATTGCCAAACTGTTCGCTAGAGACTATACAATTTACATGTTCTCCAACAACCTATGAAAGTGACTGGTTGATACCTAGTCTTCTTAATACAAGATATCGTTAAATTTTGAAACTTTGCCTATTGGCAAGGTTTAAAAAAACAGGTCCATTGATATAATTTTTTTTTTGACAGGCAGAGTGGACAGTGAGAGAGAGAGAGACAGAGAGAAAGGTCTTCCTTTGCCGTTGGTTCACCCTCCAATGGCCACCATGGCCAGCGCGCTGCGGCCGGCGCACCATGCTTTTCCAAAGGCAGGAGCCAGGTGCTTCTCCTGGTCTCCCATGGGGTGCAGGGCCCAAGCACTTGGGCCATCCTCCACTGCCTTCCCGGGCCACAGCAGAGAGCTGGCCTGGAAGAGGGGCAACCGGGACAGAATCTGGTGCCCCGACCGGGACTAGAACCCGGTGCGGCGCCACTAGGTGGAGGATTAGCCTGTTGAGCCACGGCGCCGGCGATATAATTTTAATTTGCAATTCTATTATTTTAAGTGAATTTGAGCATTTTTATATCTTAATTTTTTTCTGTGAATGGTCAATACCTTTGCTCATTTTTCTATTTGGATTATAGGATTTTCTTATTAATTGGTAAGGGTTTTCAAAAGAATATATTAAGAAATTACTACCTTGAGATTTGAATTATAAATGTACTGCCCAGATTACAGTTTTTCTTTTGACCTGTGCTGGGTTTTTTCCACTAAAGAACTTACTTAGATTTTGGGAGACTTTCTCTTTCTCTAAGAGATATTTTCATGATATACACTTAAAATCCTGAAAATGGAAAAGAGAAGTGGCCAAAGATAACCTTTTGAATCCACTAGATTGAGAGTGTAGAGTTAGTTTAATGATGAAAGACAAACATCTCTATCTAGTTTTTCCAATCTTTTTTAAGAGTTGTTAAGGGTAATGATTTCGATTTTATAACATTTTCTAGGGCAAAATAGTTGAAGGAGCTATATTTACGAGAACAAGAATTCTATTGCCTGAGAAATAAACATGGACAATTAGTTTCAAAATAGTGTTCCAGGGTGGCTGTCTGGCCTAGTGGTTAAGATGCTGACATCCCGTATCTGCGTACCTGGGTTCAGTATCTGCCACCAGCCCTGGAGTCTAGCTTCCTGCCACTGAAGACCCTATGAGACAGCAGTTATGGCTCAAGTAGTTGGGTTCCTGCCTCACATGTGAGAGACCTCATTGAATTTCCAGCTTCTGGCTTTGGCCTGGCCCAGCTACCGCCATTGCAGGCATTTGCAGAGGGAACCAGCAGATGGGAATGCTGTCAGTCTCTGTAGCAGCTGTCTCTGTTTCTGTCTCTTTGCTTCTAAAATAAAATTTGAAAATAATAAAATAATGTCCCAAAGCACCTGTGAAGTTTTGTGCCTTTGGAGATAGGGAAAATAAGAACCCTTGTCAATCTTTGGAGTTGTTTTATTTATTGATGGCACAGGTCAAGATTTTATTTCTTGTGTTTTATCATTCATTTATTCAGCTAATTGAGCTCTTACTATTTACCAGTGCTGTGGCTTCACCAAAAGTAACTGCTCAAAGGTCCACATCTTCACATACTTTGCATTGTAATTAGAGAGTGAAAAGTCAGTTCTTGGCCAGTGCCGCGGCTCACTAGGCTAATCCTCCACCTAGCGGCGCCGGCACACGGGGTTCTAGTCCCGGTTGGGGCACCGGATTCTGTCCCGGTTGCCCCTCTTCCAGGCCAGCTCTCTGCTGTGGCCCAGGAGTGCAGTGGAGGATGGCCCGGGTGCTGGGGCCCTGCACCCCATGAGAGACCAGGATAAGCACCTGGCTCCTGCTTTCGGATCGGCGTGGTGCGCTGGCTACAGCGCGCCAACCATGGCGGCCATTGGAGGGTGAACTGACGGCAGGGGGAAGACCTTTCTCTCTGTCTCTCTCTCACTCACTGTCTACTCTGCCTGTCAAAAAAAAAAAAAAAAAAAAAATCAGCTCTAGATTGTGATCTGTTCTGTGAAAGAGTTGAAAGGAAGATGGGATCAGGTAACTTGAGATGGGGTTGCCCGCATAGCGCAGTCAGGGAAGGGTTCTCTGCAGAAGTTAGATAGGGGCTGAGGAACCTCAGGCGCTTTAAAAACTGTATCGACTTCGGGCACCAGGGCTAGGAGGGTGGAGGTGAACGTTAGTTCTAGACAGAAAGATTAGCAAAGAGCCTAAGGCAAGAAGTGGCTTGGCTTATTCAAAAAACAGAAACACCGATTTTGGTGAAGCAGAAAGAGCCAGAGGGAGAGCCCTGGAACTGAGGATGGAGATGGGAGCCTTGTGGACTCTGGCAGAGTTGGGATTTGATGTTTAAGAGCAGAGATGCCTTTGAAATATTTAAGTGGGACATGACATGATCTAATTTTAATTTCAGAAGATTGTGCCATTCATACTTTTTTACCATGTGAGAAAGAGATTTCAGGCAAAAAGGATTTAACTGAGATAAACATCTGAAAACCATTGTTTTTTAAAAAAAGATTTATTTGCTTATTTAAAAGGCAATGTTACAGGGCTGGTACTGTGGCGCAGTGGGTTAATGCCCCGGTCTGAAGTGCTGACTTTCCCATATGTGTGCTGGTTCTAGTCCCTGTTACTCCACTTCCAGTGCAGCTCTCTGCTATGGCCTGGGAAGGCAGTAGAAGATGGCCCAAGTCCTTGGGCCCCTGCACCTGTGTGGGAGACCTGGAAGAAGCTCCTGGCTCCTGGCTTCGGATCAGCATAGCTTCGGCTGTTGTGGCCAATTGGAGAGTGAACCATCGGATGGAAGCCGCCCCCCCCCCCCCGCCCCCGCCACCTCTCCTCTCTCTGTGTAACTCTGACTTTCAAAAAAAAAAAAAAAGCAGCCAATATTACAGAGAAAGAGGGAGGGACAGAGAGAGCATGAGATCTTCCCAGAAGAATCAGCAGGGAGCAGACTTAGAAGGGGAGCAGCTGGGCCTCCAACTGGTACCCATATAGGATGCTGGTGTCACAGGTGGTGGCTTAACCCACTAAACCACAACACTGGCCACTGAGGAACATTCTTGTTGACTTTTTATTTTGCCACAATTTATGATAACTTCAAACATCCTCCGCTACACATAAATTAACTCTGTTACTCTTAATTACATTACCCTGATTATTCTCTCATAGAATTTGCCCCAGTCAACAGTGTTAAGAGTTCCCCTTCCTGGGGCCGGCGCCGTGGCTCACTTGGTTAATCTTCCGCCTGTGGCGCCGGCATCCCATATGGGTGCCGGGTTCTAGTCCTGGTTGCTCCTCTTCCAGGCCAGCTCTCTGCTGTGGCCCGGGAATGCAGTGGAGGATGGCCCAAGTGCTTGGGCCCCTGTACCCGCATGGGAGACCAGGAGAAGCACCTGGCTCCTGGCTTTGGATTGATGCAGCTCCGGCCATAGCGGCCATTGCGGGGTGAACCAACGGAAGGAAGACCTTTCTCTCTGTCTGTCTCTCTCTCTCTCTCTCTCACTGTCTATAACTCTACCTGTCAAATAAATTTAAATAATAATAATAATAAAAAGAGTTCCCCCTTCCTCCACATCCTGACCAGCCTTCATTACTCTCTGTCTTTTGGATATAGCCCCTCTGAAAGGGGTGAGGTGATATCTCATTGTGGATTTGATTTGCATTTCTCTTATGGTTAGTGATGCTGAGCAATTTTTTATACTTTTTTTTTTTGGCCATTTCTATTTCTTGTGAGAACTATTGAGTCTACTGCCCATTTCTTAACTGGATGGGTAGTTTTTTGTTGTTGTTGTTGTGGAGTTTTTGGAGTTGCTGATATATTCTGGATATTAACCCCTTGTCAGATAAGTAGTTTGCAAATATTTTCCCATTCTATGAGGTGTCTCTATTGTTATGCAGAAGCTTCTGAGTTTTATATAATCACATTTCCTGGCCACTTTTGTCTAATTTCTAACAACTGAATTGTTGTGATATGGAAAAATTCACAAAGTTGTGTTCACTGTCTCCCACCACGTGCTGTCTCATCTCCTTAGAGCATGGTTCGCAAAAATGCTCTTCACTTCTCATGGGCTCCCTTACTAATTTCTCTCGGTAGCCTTTGCAAGACTTTGTTCTCAATTGTCCAGTTCCAAACCTTTCTGCTATATTGTTAGTGTTGTAGTCATTGCCCCTCTGTGAGTTTAAATTTCCTCACATGTAACACAGAGACAGGGACGAGTAACACACAGGATTGGTGAAAATAAGAAAGGAGGGACCTGTGAGGAGCACAGGGTGTCTGGCAGTTAAGAACTTCATAATGTTCACTCCATCCCAGTGACCCCATGTCCTTTACTTAGAGGAGCGGGTTGTCATCTTTTTTATTTCACAGGAGCCCCTCCCCTCCCCTATACCAAACATAAAAGCATGAAAAGTATTTTCTAGTTTGAATATATCCTAACATGTGAGTTCCAGTGTATTCTGAGCCCATTTTAGTAAAATATTTTTTCAATACTTTCTGATCAATTTATAAGATTGCATGATAATATAATGATAGAAATATAGGTCATTGAAAATTTGCTAGCCAAATATCCACAGAACTTCCTACACAATTGGTGGTGAGCTTGAAAACAAGAGTCTTGATTTAGTATGTTCAGCCAAAGATGCATTTCTTCTGTCTGGATTTATATTTTGTGGGGAGGTTTTGTTTTTAGGTTTGATAACAATTAAAATATAATTTAAAATTTTCTGTAGTTTTTAAAGAAAGTCAAACCAAGGTTGTGATAAATAATAAATCCTATCCTATCTATTGCTTATATAAAAATATTATTTAGCCGGATCCTAAATCCGGCTGAAAAGCCCATGAGAGTATTTCAGGCATGCAAAAAACAAATAAACAAAAACAAAACAAACTAAATGAAAGATCTCCGCAAGTGAGATCCCAGTGGAAAGAACAGGTCATCAAAGAAGGAGGTACCTTTCTCTGAAGGGAGGAGAGAACTTCCACTTTGACTATGACCTTGTCTAAATATGATCAGAGTCAGTGAACTCAAAAGGCTTCCATAGCCTTGGAAACTCATGACTAGAGCCTAAGGTGATTACTGAGGCCATAAACAAGAGTGTCAATTTGTTAAGTCAACAACAGGAGTCACTGTGCACTTACTCCTCATGTAGGATCTCTGTCCTTAATGTGCTGTACATTGTGATTTAATGCTATAGCTAGTACTCAAACAGTATTTTTCACTTTGTGTTTCTATGTGGGTGCAAACTGTTGAAATCTTTACTTAATATATGCTAAACTAATCTTCTGTATATAAAGAGAATTGAAAATGAATCTTGATGTGAATGGAAGGGGAGAGGGAAAGGGAAAGGGGACGGTTGCGGGTGGGAGGGAAGTTATGGGGGGGGGAAGCCATTGTAATCCATAAGCTGTACTTTGGAAATTTATATTCATTAAATAAAAGTTAAAAAAAGAAACAAAAAATATTATTCAAATGAAAATAATTTAGTGAGAGCACAAAGGCTTTTAATCATTAATAAAATAACTGCTCTAAACACTTTTATTCTTTAGCTACTCTTTTAATCCTGAGCTTTTTTGTATATATGCATTTGTATTGCACATAGCATCCTATGATAGTAGTGCCTGTATAAGTTAATGAAGAAATGCACATTCACAATTTGGGGTGCATAACAATTTTTTAAATTATAGGACTGAATGAGAAAACTTTGATAAATTCATGGAAAATGGAATTGAAAATATGAGTTTATTTTGGTGCAAATGTTAATAGAGTTTTTTTTTACAATTAATTAAAAATGTGTGTCACAAAAAAAACTTTGTAAGGATTCCAAAAAAATGCTTTTGCACCAAAACAAGCTTTTAATTCTGCTGTCCTTAAACTCTTGGAAATATCCTCATTTAGTCAATTTCTGTATTAGAATATAAAGTCCAATTTCTATCTTATAACATTTCAGGTTATCTCCCATTATTTCTCCCAGACTCAGCCAGATAGAACAACTTACAGAAAATTAATATGGTTGGTTTCCAAAATTTGAAGTCTTTTAAATGTCACAGAGCCAAAGCCACACTCTAGACAATTAAATCTCAAGTTCTAGAAGTGGGACACAGGCATCACTATTTTTGAAACTCTCAAGGTGACTTAAGTAGCAAGCAAGTTTTGCACCATTGACTTATGTGTTGGTGTTTCAAGACTACGGGCCTTTGCACATGGCCTCCTACCTACCACCTGTCTACCAGATGAATTTCTCTACTCTTCCTAAAGATCTGATGCAAATGTCTTTGATGCCATTCAGCCCAGAACAAGTCATATAGCGAATCGATTGCACGCCACTTTGTGCACAATCCACTTTCTGTAGTCTAGTTATTTATTTGCATTGCAATGTCCTCCATATACATGAGTTTGTATATGGCACTGCATCAAACTTCAGACATTGTACAATGAAAAACACAGTAAACAGATTAATTGGCCCAGATATTTAGTAGCAGACTTAAGGTTAAAGGATTGATTAAATCATTTTATCTAAAGGAAACCTAGTGCTTTTTTTCTTACTGGTACTACTTTCCTTTTCACCACTGATTTGAGAAATTTAAAAGAACCACAACTTATTGAGCACTTTTCTATGTACCATGCACACTTGATCCCATTTAATCATTGTTACCACCCTTTACTTGAGGTATAATTATTTCCATTCTCTGACTGAAGAAAATGAGGCTCATGAACAATATGACCAGCACAAGGTTTCTCAATTAACAAATGACACAGACAGATTTAACATCTAAAACCCTCTGCCCACTGTGTTTTAACTTGTTTTCCTTTAGAAATCTCAATATCTAGCTGCAGTTTGCCACAGAGCAAAAAAACAATCTAAGAACATAATGGGTTTTTCATTCTATTATTATTTTTTAAAAAAATTTATTTATTTGAAATAGTTACAGAGAGAGAGAAAGAGAGAGAAGTCCTCCATCCACTGGTCCACTCTACAATTGACCACAATGGCTGAAGCTGTGCTGATCCAAAGCCAGGAGTTTCTTCCGGGTGTCCCACTCGGGTGCAGAGGCCCAAGGACCTGGGCCATCCCCACTGCTTTCCTAGGCCACAGCAGAGAACTGGATTGAAAGTGGAGCAGTCAGGACTTGAACCAGTACCCACATGGGATGCTGGCACTGCAGGTGGCAGCCCCACTGGCTACCCCACAGCGCTGGCCCCCATCCTATTATTTTGACATTTGCATTGCACAGTAGACATTTAATGAGTTAGATGAGCCCAGTCATTTAGTGTTCGCAAGATCTTAATTTCTTCCACTGAAGTGAGCGAGGGTGGCTGATATCAAGTAGCTTCTCTCACCTGGAAATCCACTGGTAGATAACCATTTTCCCTGAAAACCAAAGTTACAAAGGGCATTATCAAGAATGTCTTCATCCTTCTGTTCAAACTACTTCATCCTTATTCTTGAAATAGTCATTTCCTCCAAAGGTTCTGCAGTTGTCTCTTAGATAGGTTTCAAGCTTATATCGGTTTTCTGAATTTCAGAAGGTAAGATGAAAGATGAAGCCCATAAATGTGCTCAGAGAAACGTGTCTCTTACATGCCGTCAGATGGGTTTCTGGATATCAGGCAACACCCAGAGGGAGAGAAGATCAACAAGAGAAGAGAGAAATTAAGCAAGTAGTAACACAAGCAGCTGGAGAAAAGGGAAACAGAACAGCTGATGAGCAGGAAAAAGGAAAAATGAGCATTTAAGTGAAAACCTATGATTACTGAAAACTAGTTTTTAATATGCTAAAAGCCCACTTAACAATAATACCAGGGCTTACATTACAAAAAAATGAGGGGGGGGGGCGATTCTGGGATTCTAAATATAGCTAATAGACCATCAAGAAAAAGATGATACAAGATGCTTCCTAAACTTTGATAGTGAATGAAATTTATATTACAATTGAGGATTATCTAAGACACTATTGGGATATTGGTGTGTAGAAGATGGATATTAAGATGTCAGTCTTCCTTAAAAGTAATGCTTGCATAAAACTAAATACCCAAGTCAAGTCCTTACGGTTGTGCCTCCGTCTGACAGGTTGATGGTCATGAAGAATTATACTGAGAGTATACTGAGAGGAAAAATGATAGGCATCACATCAGACTTTTGAGATGGCTTTGGGTAGTTTGTTATTGCTGAGTAACAACACCCTCACCCCCCAACTGAGTGACTTAGAGTAAGAACATTATGATCTAGCATAGGGCAGTTTAGCAGGGTGCTTATACCTCGGGGTCTTCCATGAGATGTGTGGTCAACGATGTCTGCCAGAGTTGCAGAGTTGCACAGCCCTGTAGGATCCACTTCCACGTTTCCTCATGTGACTGGAACTATGGTCAGGAGACCTCATTTCCTGGTCACTGAGGCCTGCAGGTGACTTCTCTCGGGGTGGGGGCAGGGTGAGGGGAGGAGGAGAGAACATGCATCCAGAGCAGTCTTCTGAAATCTAACCTGGGAGGTGAAATATCACCGCTTCTGCCTGTTCTGTTGGCCACACAGACCAGCTTCGGGACAATGAAGGAGACGGATCAGTCAGCTCTGACTGCCATAACAACGTAAAAGAATTGGATGGCATGGAAAAGCAGGAACTTATTTTCTCACAGTTCAGGGGACCGGAAGTCCAAGATCCAGGCGATAGAAACTGTGTTTTCTGGTAGATGAACTCTTCCTTGCTTGCAGACTACTTACCTTGTAGGTAAGAGGTACTTACCTCTGAGTGCATGGAGGGATGAGAAGAGGAAAGGGGATGAGAGGAGGGGAGGGGGGGCCTGTCTCCAAATACGGTCACATTTGGGGTGAGGGATTATAGGAAAGTGAGGAGTCTGCGGGCTACCTCAGAGGTGCTCACCCCAACTACTGGGTGGTGGTGTCTGCTGGCCTGTCTCCTGCCCTTGTGGCTGAGTCACTTAAACCGCTCTCCTTCCGCGTTCACTGTGGAATTGGTTTGAATAGCTCTCTTTTCAGGCTACCTGGAGACTAGACTAAAATCAACAGTACCATTCTATTAAAATATGAAAATTATAAATATATAACACATGTATATCCTGTGTGTCTATGTATGTATGACCTTCTTCAATAAATATCCAATTATGGGTAAATAACCAGTGAATGGATTGTTGTACCACTTCAAATGCATTTTTAAAAAGATTTATTTGTTTTGTTTGAAAGAGTTACAGGGAGATACAGAGAGAGAGAGAATCTTCCATCTACTGGTTCACTCCCCAGATAGCCACAACAGCCAGGATTGGGCCAGGAGCCAGGAGCTTCATCCAAGTCTCTCACATGGGTACAGGGGCCCAAGCACTTGGGCCATCTTTTCCTGCTTTCCCAGGTCGTTAGCAGGGAGCTGTATCAGAAGCAGAAAAGTCAGGACATGAACTGGAGCCCATATGGGATGCTGCCATCACAGGTGGCGGGCCTTACCTGCTATAGCACAGTGTGGTTCCCTGTTGTATCATTTTAAAGATTTTATTTTTATTTATTTGAAAGAGTTACAGAGGCAGGTAGAGAGAGAGAGGGAGAGATTGAAAGAGAGAGAGAACTTCCATCCGCTGGTTCACTCCCCAAATGGCTACAATAGCCAGAGCTCAGCCTACCTGAAGCCTGGAGCCAAGAGCAGGGGCCACGCACTTGGGCCATCCTCCATTGCTTTCCCAGGCACAGTAGCCGGGAGCTGGATCGGAAGTGGAGCAGCCAGGATTCGGTGCCTATATGGGATGCCAGTGCTGCAGGCCGGGGCTTTAACCTGCTGCACCATAGCGCCAGCCCCTGTTGTATCATTTTTTTTTTTACCTTTCATTTAATAAATATAAATTTCGAAAGTACAGCTTTTGGATTATAGCAGTTCCCCCACCACATAACCACCCTCCTTCCTGCAAACTATCCCATCTCTTACTCCCTCTCCCATCCCATTCTTCATTAAGATTCATTTTTAATTGTCTTTATATACAGATCAACTTAGTATATATTAAGTAAAGATTTCAACAGACTGCACCCACACAGACACACACAGTATAAAGTACTGTTTGAATACTAGTTTTACCATTAGTTTGCATAGTACAACACACTGAGGACAGAGATCCTACATGGGGAGTAAGTGCACAGTGACTCCTGTTGCTGATTTAACAATTGACACTCTTATTTATGACGTCAGTAATCACCCGAGGCTCTTGTCATGAGCTGCCAAGGCCATGGAAGCCTCTGGAGTTTGTTGTATCATTTAAAAGCCGTACTCGTTGCCCTGCTTCTCCTGAGTGCTCTACAGCTGTCCTCCGCAACCTCCTGCACTGCAATCTCAGTTTAATGAGCACTTTGTGAATGGAAAGTACGTAAGCGCACGGATCAAACTGTGCTCCGAGGCTAAAGCAAGTTCTAATTGTGGAAAAAGGATGAATATTTCTGTTTCCTGAAAAAAACCATACTGTCACTATTTTACTATTTTCAATAATATTCTCTCTGCCTTTCTTGTGAGGCTGGTCTTTCTTTCTCTCTCTCTCTCTCTCTCTCTCTCTCTAAATAAAGAAGCCAATGAAGATCACTAGGCTTTTTATTTTTTAAATGCAAAGTTATTAAATACTTTCTTAAAATGTTCATGGAAATATGATAAATACTTTTTTTTTTTTTTGACAGGCAGAGTGGACAGTGAGAGAGAGAGAGACAGAGAGAAAGGTCTTCCTTTGCCGCTGGTTCACCCTCCAATGGCCGCCGCTGCAGCCGGCGCACCGCGCTGATCCGATGGCAGGAGCCAGGATCCAGGTGCTTTTTCCTGGTCTCCCATGGGGTGCAGGGCCCAAGCACCTGGGCCATCCTCCACTGCACTCCCTGGCCATAGCAGAGAGCTGGCCTGGAAGAGGGGCAACCGGGACAGAATCCAGCGCCCCGACCGGGACTAGAACCCGGTGTGCCGGCGCCGCAAGGTGGAGGATTAGCCTATTGAAAATATGATAAATACTTTTTAAGTTCTGAAGCACTGATTTTGTTTTCTAAAGAGTCCAACCACAAGCATGTACCGAGCCTTATAGTGTATGTCATCACATTGCCATCCATTGGAACCAAAGGGTGAGACTAGAAAGAGGTAATTCCTTCCTTATGGAATTGGTCACCTGATGAAAATCCATTAAAGTACAAAATCTCCTCTTAGCGTGCTTTGATTCCCATATTAAATGTCTTATGTTGGCCGGCGCCGAGGCTCACTAGGCTAATCCTCTGTCTGTGGTGCCGGCACCCCGGGTTCCAGTCCCAGTCGCTGGATTCTGTCCCGGTTGCCCCTCTTCCAGGCCAGCTCTCTGCTGTGGCCTGGGAGTGCAGTGGAGGATGGCCCAGGTGCTTGGGCCCTGCACCCGCATGGGAGACCAGGAGAGACACCTACACCTGGCTCCTGGCTTCGGATCAGCGCCGTCTCTGTCTCTGGCGCAATGCACCATCTGCAGCGGCCATTGGAGGGTGAACCAACGGCAAAGGAAGACCTTTCTCTCTGTCTCTCTCTCTCACTGTCCACTCTGCCTGTCAAAAAAAAAAAAAAAAAGTCTTATGTGACGTGTTCTTGAAAACCAAAAGTTGTTCAGTATTTTATTCCTAAAAATAAAATTAAGAAAGAAAGAGCTATAAAACATACGTTAGAAAAAAGACAAGTACTGAGTGAAAGAACAATATTGGAGAAAAATGTAGGAGGCTATGGGGAGCAACTCGGACTAGACTAAGTTACTGGAATTAAGACTTATTCTATGCATCTGCTCTCCCACAATATGGCGCTGGGAGAGGAGGAAACAGCTTCTACACAGCTGCCTCCAGTTCAACCAATAAACAGCAGGACCTGCTCCTGATTGGAGGAGAGCAGCGTACTCAGCGTGTGGGTAGCAGAGTTGGGATTGGTGGAAGAGGACTATAAAGGAGGAGAGAGACAACATGCACCAGGAACATCTATGAGGAACACCTGAGCAGCCCCCGAGAGAGCCGGCCGTTGGTGTGCCGCTCCCCCGCGGAAGTGGGGAAAGTGGCAGGGGGAACCGCCCTTCCACGGAGGTGGAAGGGACGGTAGCCAACCCGGGAAGAACCAGCAGCAAACCCGGGGAGGGCTGAGCAGACAAAAGAACAGCGCAGGGTCCTGTGTCATTCCTCCACGAAGACGGGGAGCGACATAATGGTGCTGTGACTCGGATAAGAAACCTAGGCAGGGATTAGTGTCGTTCCTCCATGAAGAGGGGGAGCGACAGGAGGTTGGCTGTGTAAGCATTTGTTATGAAATATAGCTGAAGGGAATACAGAATAGTATAATGAACATCCCTTGCTCCTAACCAGCTCTAAGACATCTTTAACAACTTGTCATGTTTGCCTTCGATTATTTTTTCAGAAATGAAAAAATTACTGCTGCATTTGGAGACCCTAACATGATATTCCTGATCACATCGGCTATTCTCCAGTGACTACCTGCATTCTGAATTAGCGCTGATTACGCATGCCCAATATTTTTATTTATTATTTTTTAAAAGATTTTATTTATTTATTTGAGAGGTAGAGTTACAGACAGTGAGAGGGAGAAACAGAAAGGTCTTCCATTTGCTGGTTTCCCCCCAAAATGGCCACAACGGCCGGAGCTGCACCGATCCGAAGCCAGGAGCCAGGAGCTTCTTCTGGGTCTCCCATGAGGATGCAGGGGTCCAAGGACCTGGGCCATCCTCTACTGCTTTCCCAGGCCACAGCAGAGAGCTGTACTGGAAGAGGGACCAGAACCGGTGCTCATGTGGGATGTCGGTGCCACAGGCAGAGGATTAACACCACAGCGTTTGCCCCTTTTTACTGTTCTTCAAATGGCATGGAATACCATTTCACATTTTAAATCTCTACATAAATGATCTCCTGCTGAACATACTTTTTTCTTTCCTTTATTGTTTAAGATTTATCCATGATTATATGCTTATCTATAATTTAATTTAATCTCTGTTTCATCATCTATTTTATGAGTACAGCATCTATTCTCCTTTTAGTAGACATCTGCTGTTTTCAATTTCTCACTCTTAGCTTTGATATCCTTTACCCATTTGCTATTAAGTTGTTTGCCTTTTTCTTATTGGTTGGCAGTAACTATTTATATATTTTAGATAATCTAGTTGGCTTTCCAAATATTTTCCCAAATGTTATTTTTGTGTCTTTTGTTAAATAGATTTTTAAAATTCAGTAAAATCTATCATTATTATATTCCATGGCTGTGCAAAATATTTTTTAAATATTTGAAAGTTTACTTTAGTACATTTAGGCTTTTTTTTTTTTTTTGACAGGCAGAGTGGACAGTGAGAGAGAGAGACAGAGAGAAAGGTCCTCCTTTGCCGTTGATTCACCCTCCAATGGCCGCCGTGGCCGGCGCACCGCCATGATCCGAAGCCGGGAGCCAGGTGCTTCTCCTGGTCTCCCATGGGGTGCAGGGCCCTAGTACTTGGGCCATCCTCCACTGCACTCTCTGGCCACAGCAGAGAGCTGGCCTGGAAGAGGGGCAACCGGGACAGAATCCGGTGCCCCGACTAGGACTAGAACCTGGTGTGCGGGTGCCGCAAGGCGGAGGATTAGCCTAGTGAGCCGCGGCGCCAGCCCATTTAGGCTTTTAACCAACCTGGGATAGATTTTATGTGTGTATCTGTATTATGTTTTTATGGTAATGAGATAGAAATATTTGTTCAATTTTAATTAAAACTATTTCAACTATAAGGAAAGTATAAAGGAGATCCCCCCCCCCCCTCTTTTTTTGGTGAGCAAAGCAAGATTTTTTTTTTTTTTTGGTAGGCAGAGTTAGACAGTGAGAGAGAGACAGAGAGAAAGGTCTTCCTTCCATTGGTACACCCCCAAATGGCTGCCACGGCCTGCGGTGTGCTGGCCTGATGCCAGGAGCCAGGTGCTTCTTCCTGGTCTCCCATGTGGGTGCAGGGCCCAAGCACTTGGGCCATCCTCCACTGCCTTCCCAGGCCACAGCAGAGGTGGACTGGAGGAGGAGCAACCAGGACAGAATCCGGAACCCCAACCAAAACTAGATCCCAGGGTACCAGCACTGCAAGCAAAGGATTAGCCTAGTGAGCCGCGGCACCAAGAATTTATTTACTTATTTGAGCCCACCAGCCAATCAGGTTAATTAACCACTCCCCTTTGGAAGTGGGTTAAAAGCCAGGCCAGGGTGTGGCCCGGCCTGCTCTTCTTCCCTGTCCTCTTGCTAGGAAGGGGCTTGCTGTAGCCCTGCGCCTCCAGGGTACATAGCCTTTGGGCCACGTGCTCTATGCTTCCTGGCCTAGATGCTCATCCATGTGGCCGGCTTCTGGTGCTCAGTATGAACCCCTATTCACCTCTCACTCTTCCTATGCATCTTACTCACTAAATAAAAGTTTAAAACGTTCCATGCTGCCTCGCTTATCTGTGCCAGTATTTAGAATTTTTCTCTAAATATTAGGCAAGAACCCTCTTGGGCTTATTAATATCGGGGATTTAGTAATAAGCCCGTGATGAAATCGTAAGGCACCCCAAATTCAAGTAGTACATGTGGCACTCCGGATAGCATTTCTAGGGAACTTTAAGGAGCCACATTTCAGGGTAAATTTTAAGGGGTCTTCTCCGATTTCAAGTCCACAGGAAGGGTGAAGAGTGAGAGCCCCTCTCTATGACCGGCCTCTTCTGAGGTTGGAAAGGGGGGTGGTTACGTAGTACCAACCCCAGGTCCCAGATTAGGGGAGGCAGATCCTGGAGCAGGGGTCATTTGCCTGGCAGGTGGGTGGACTGGATTACAGAGGGCAGGGGAGTTGTGGCTTCCAGTTCACAAAATCACAGTAGCTGTTAAGAAAGGGAATAATCATAGAAATCTTTTTCTATCAAAACTATTTGATCCAAGGGGGCAAAACAAAAAGCTCCAGAACTTGCCACTAGTATTGTGGTGTATTTTCAAAAGAGGGAAGGCACGTTGCCAGCACGTTTCTGTACCTATCTTATCCCGTGTCAACACTCCCTCCCAGAAAAACGGACTCTAACTGCCGTTAGGGATCTGGGGGGAGATGACCGCCCTGGCTGCTTCATGCTGAGAAGGGGTGTCATTGAGGGACAGCAGCGATGCCTTCTTCAGAGGATCCATCTAAGGGCCCCTGGGACCATGCACATATCCTCAGTGGCATTGTCTTGAGTACCACCTAGAGTTTGATGGCTTCTGGTTGTTTAGTCCTGGATAACACAAAGCATGTAAGACAGTCACTATCTCTCCCAGTTGGGAGCCTCATCTTGAGAGTTCCAGGGATCGAACTGGAAGCCGCAAGGTGAAAGACTCTGTTTATTGTTGTAGGATATTTATTGAATAGTCTATTATTCCCTTACTCAATTTTTAAAATCACTTGTCATATATTATTTCCTTATGTGCATGAGAGTATTTCTGGCATATATTATGTCTTATTCACCTACTTACAAATATAAATAATTTTTAAAAATATAAATCAAGCATGAATATTCATAAACATTTACAGATTCCAAATATCTGCCCTGTAATTCATTACAAAGGCAAAATATAGAATTAATCTAAGGTTACTTAAAGTAAAATTATATTTAAAACTGTAGCTTTATGTCAGAGATATTCCAAGAAGGTATCTAACCACATAAATATTCATGTATTTTTAAATTTTATATAATTGTTATTATACAGTCATTGCTTTGAGAATTCATTGAAATATGTTTAAAACTTCAAAAAGGAAAACAATTGAAGTATTTCTCATTAAGAAATACGTTTCATGAGAAAAGTGTTTAGATTAGTTTACTTTGGTGACAGAAGCACCATAAAGTGACCCTCAGTGTTCTTCCTTCCTTAGGACTCTGACTTGCTTCTAACCAGTAGCATATGGCAAAGGTGAAGGGATGCTTCTCCTTTGACTGCAAAACATTGCTTAAGACTATATGTTAGCAAACTGGAATGAGACATTCTTTTACTGGCCTTTAAAAGGCAAACTGCAATAAAGTGAACTTCCTACGAAGAGACCGCATGGCATGAGTCTGCAGTGACAGCTTGAAATCCAAATGCCTCAGTCATGAAGCTGCAAGGAAATGAATTCTACCAATGACTTGCACCTTTCCCCTAGTTAAAGAAAGTGCAGGCCAGTGGTGAGTGCTGTGGCGTAGCGGGTAAAGCTGCTGACTTCAGTGCTGGCATCCCATATGGGTGCTGGTTCGAGTCCTGGCTGCTCCACTTCCGATCCAGCTCTCTGCTATGGCCTGGGAAAGCAGTAGAAGATGGCCCAAGTCCTTGGGTCCCTGTGCCCACATGGGAGACCCGGAAGAAGCTCCTGGCTCCTGGCTTTGGATCAGTGCAGCTCTGGCCATTGTGGCCATCTGGGGAGTGAGCCAGGGAATGGAAGACCACTCTGCCTCTCCTCTCTCTGTGTAATTCTGACTTTCAAATAAATAAATAAATCTTTAACAAAACAAACAAAAACAAAACAAAGTGCAGTCCATACAACATCTTCTTTTCAGTGTTGTGAGACTCTGAGCACATCTAGCCACCTAGGGCCTGAATGTCACACCCAGGATGGTTAACTGTATATATCCGCTTATCTGGACTGTGGGCATGCTTGGATATCTGGTTAAATGTTACTTCGGGGTGTGTCTGTGGTATTTCCAGGAGAGATTAGCATTTGACTTGGCAGACTGAGTAAGGCAGATTGCCCTCCCCGTGTGGATGGTTATCATCCTGTCTGTTGATGGCCTGAACAGCACAAAAAATGTACAGGAAACTTGCACCTTGCCTGATGGCTTGTGTTGGGACATTACTCTTCTCCTGCCCCTGTACTAGGACTTACACCGCTGTCACTCCTGGTTCTTAGGCCTTTGGACCTGGACTGGAACTAATTCACCAGCTTTCCTGGGTCTCCAGCCTGCAGATAGCAGGTCATGGGGCTTCTCAGCTTCCGTAACCACATAAGCCAAATACCTTAATTCCCTGACTTGCGCTAGTTCAACTTACGTATTTTGATTTTACAATAATGCAACAGTAATACACATTTAGTAGAAATAGTACTTTGAATTTTGATCTTTTCTACTATGATTCTCTCTGGCCATGCTGGGCAGGGGTAGTGAGTTAAAACTCCCAGTCATCCATGCGATCAGCAGAGTAAACAACCAATACTTGTAGTGCGCTGTGTTGTCAGCATGATTTGGATACAGGTATTCAAAAATTACATGAGTCACTCAATGCTTTATTAGAAATTAAGCTTTGTGTTAGATGATTTTGCCAAGCCTTTGGCTAATGTAAATATTGTCAGTACATTTAAGACAGTCTGGGCTAAGCTATGAAGTTAGGTAGGTTAAGTGTATTAAATACATTTTGAATTATTATATTTTCACTTTATTCATTTATTGGGATGTAGTTCTATTTTAAGTCAAGGAGAGTCTGTATATGTGTGTGTATGTGTGTGTGTATTCCCATATAAACTGTTGGATAATAATTTTATGTGTCACTTTATGCTGCTATTTTTTTTTTACTTATGTATTTGTAAGCCAGAGTGCAAGAAGAGAGTGGGAGAGGGAGAGACAGAGAGAAAGAGATAGAGATATTCTATCCACTGATTTATACTGCTAATGGCTGCAAAGGCCAGGGCTGGGCCAGGTGGAAACCAGGAGGCTAGAGCGCCATACAGATCTCCCACATGGGTGGCAGGGGCCCAAGAACTTGGGCCATCTTCCACTGCTTTGCCAGGAGCATTAGCAGGGAGTTGGATGGGAAATGGAGCAGCCAGGTCTCAGATTGGCACTCCAATATGGGATGCTGGCATTATAAGCAGAAGTTTAAGTTGCTGTGCCACAATACTGGCCACTAAGCTGCTAAATTTTTGATGAATGTGCAATGTGACAATATAAAAGAATACATTTTTATATCATTGATACATGGAAAGCAATTTGAAAATTACCAATAAATTTATTTATTTATATTCTATGAAAGAACAAAAGAGCTTGGATGTGAGCCTTTATTAGCAGGGAATGCCCAGTTGTTCTTACATATTTTAAAAACAGAATCGCAACTGTTTTTGCAGGGTGAAGGTGGACATCTATTTTGTTTGAACTTGTAATTCTTCTGCATAAAGCATTTTTCCTTGAGGAAGATAATGTGACCTGAAACAAGCTAATTAATGTCTTTTTATATATTCTTTTTATTGGGTATGGATTTTATGTAAAATTATGAAATTTAACATTATTGTATTAGTAGTCTTTTTTATTTTATAAACTCTGAACAGGAAAGTAATTATTTTGATGTTTATAACTTTCCTTTTTCCACCCCTGTGATCTGAGCACTCATGTGTTAACATACTCTCCTTTTCATTGTGATTATTTTTCTTGGATTATTGAAAATTTGCCATTTAAAACTTTTAAATTAACTATGACGTTTCTGTTTTTATTTTACCTTATTTTAAAAAATATATGAAAATATCCCCCTTGTTCTGAGCATTTTAAAATATGTCCAATTGGTCTCGCCTGTCAAAACAGGCAACACAATTCATGATCACTTCGGTGCAACACATGGCTTTCCACTTGCTAGCACCCCAGTCTTCCTGACCTAAAACTTGGGGTTTTCAAGTTTTCAAACAGGCTGGCAGTTTGGTTTATGCCTTTTTTGTTGTTGTTGTTATACAAAAGAAAGAGAAAGTGGGATGATTCCTGTCAAGAGACTGTAGCAGATGAGAGATAAGATAACAAATAAAAAGCAACACTTGAAACACCTGCAAGAGTGTGGCAATGCAGGCCCATCAGGGAGGGCTTGACCTCATACCTGCCTGCTCCCTCCATCTTGTTCATCCACTGGTGAATTTTAAGAGACGCCTGCTACCCTCCATCTTTTAGGATTAAATCCATCCTTCCTTTTACTGTTTCTTTTTGCCAGCCCCCTGCAGTGTAAGTTGATAGAAGCTTCTCTTTCAGGCCTCTTGAATCTCTTTCGTTCTCTGTCCTTTCTCTTTGACCCAAGCTTTCCTTCCACTCTTTCTTCCCAAGGCTTTATACTTTGTCTTCTGGAAACACCACTTCTAGTTAACATACTCTCTCTTGTTTCCCACCGAAAAGTCTCTAGAACTCAGTTTCTTCATGGGTAACCCAACAAGGCTGGAATCTGTGACTTAACCAAATTCTGAAACTCAATAATTATTTAAAAGACTGTAGTTTAAAAGTATACATATCATATAGGGCCAGCATTGTGGCACAGCAAGTAAAGCTACCATCTATGATGCTGGATTCCATATGAGTGCAAGTTCGAGTCCTGGATACTCTGCTTCCAATCCTACTCCTTGCCAGTTTGCCTGGGAAAACAGCAGAGAATGCCCCAAGTACTTGGACCCCTGCACTCATGTGGGAGACCTAGATGGAGTTCTGGTTTCTGGCTTTGGCCTAGCCTAGCCCCAATTGTTGTGGCCATTTGGAGAATAAGCCAACACTTGGAATGTCTTTTTCTCTCTGTCTCTGCCTCTCTGTGTCACTCTGCCTTTCAAATAAATAAAATAAATCTTAAAAAAATATGTATTATATAGACAAGAGGAATAAAACAGAAACCAAAGAGTTGTTTGTTTAAAGATAATAGACTCCAGCCTCCTTGAGTTAGCCAAGAGGAAATTAGGCCTAAAAGAAGTTAAAGGACTTACCTAATATAATGTCAATTGCAAAGCAAGGTTTCTTTCCTGGCACCAAAGCAGGCCCTTTACAGGGTCCTACTGTGTTGTGATCTTGATGAACTAGGAGATAAGGCCTTTCTGGGAATAAGAATGAAGAATAAAGAACAGAGAGGAAAAACATAAGAAAATAGACAAAACTTGATTTCTAGATGTGACCATCAGTGAATAGCACTGATTAAAAATAATGGTAAAATTTTGCACCTAAATGAGTGGAAGAATTTTAAAAATCAATAATCTTAGTAGGCTCTTTGATTGATCATGAAGGTTGTTTTTGTATTTTTTAGAAAGATTTACTTATTTTATTTAAAAGTCAGGGTTACATAGAGAGCAGCAGAGACAGAGAGATCTTCCATCTTCTGGTTCACTTCCCAAATGGCCACAACGCCAGGGCTGGGCCAGGCCAAGGCCAGGAGCCTGGAACTTCCTCTGGGTCTCCCACATGAGTAAAGGGGGCCAAGGACTTGGGCTATCATCAGCTTCTTTCCCAGGCTCATTAGTAGGGAGTTAGATTGGAAGTGGAGCATCCGGGACAGGAACTGGAGCCCATATGGGATGCCTGTGTCACAGGTGGTGGCTTAATCCATTATATCACAGTGTTGGCCCCTAATTCTCTGTTTTTTATTTATAATTATGAAATTTTGACCCTGGAATTTTATTAGTTACTGATTGATTACTATGATCCAGACAGTTCATTATCTTTTTTTTTTTTTTTTTTTTTTTAAGATTCATTTATTTATGTGAGAGGCAGAGTTACAGAGGGGAGAGACAGAGAGAAAGGTCTTTTATATGCTGATTCACTCCCCAAATGGCCACAACAGCCAGAGCTGATCTGATCTGAAGCTGGGAGTCAGGAGCTTCTTTGGGTCTCCCTTTTGTGTGCAGAGGCCTAAGGACTTGGGCCGTCTTCTACTGCTTTTCCAGGCCCTAGCAGAGAGCTGGATCAGAAGAGAAGCAGCTGGGACACAAACTGGTGCCCGTATGGGATAGGGGTGCTGCAGGCAGAAGCTTAGCCCAATATGCCACAGCGCCGGCCCCCCAACAATTCCTTATGTTTTACATGAATCATCTTGTTAAATTCTCACTGCCACCTTATGAGGTAAGCTTGTAATTCCTTTCAGTTTAAAAATGAGGAGACAGAGGAGTGGAATGGTTTAAGCAGTGTTTCCAACCACACACTGTTAGCGAGTGGCAGAGCAGCAGAGCAGGAAGGTGGCTTGACGTGGTCTGATTCCAGAGCCGCAACTTTGTACAGTACGTTGTTGTATAAGAGGGACTTGGTGAGGAAATGGACTTGGACGTGGAGATTTAGGAGTCAAGAACTCCGAGGTGAACCAGGAGACGAAAGGCATTTTCTGAGAGAATCTGCAGGAAGACTGACACCTCAGAACTAACCCTTGGAAGAACTAACGTGGAGAGCGAAATGGCAAATGATCAAACCAAGAGGCACTGGTTAGAGAAGTGTAAAGGGATGTGGCCTTGGTTTGTGGCCATCAAACTGACTGCAGAGTTTCAAGAAGAATTAAATGCTACTCTCTTTTCTTAACTAGGAAATAGCAAGGAGAAGGAGAGGAGGGGAAACAGCATTGACTAGATAGATAATGAAGACACGGGTCCTGCCTTAGAGCGTGGTTTGAAAAAATGATTCTGGACGTAGAGTTGAAATGAAAATGCTGAGAAGTCTGGAAGTGGAATGGATCTGGTGAAAACAGTGAACATTAGGCCCGAATAGTTCTTTCAGTAACAAGAGCTATGTGTGTGCTAGAAGGCAGAGAGGAAAAGTTTGAAGATGTTGATCAAGGAGGAGATAAATATGGAAGGAAATTTCCTTATCAGTAGCAGGAGATAGATCCATGTCAAAAATTAAAAGAGCAGAGAGGGAAAAGTAAAATATAAAAAAAAAAAAAACACTATGAGAGGATAGAAATATCTAAAACAGAGAAAAATGTCTTCATAAGGATTTATATCAAGTAGTCATGATCTCAGTGAGCCAAGAGTTGTGTTTGTTGGTGGATGGTGAAGTATGAGGGGATGATCTGTAGGAGGGAATAAAATACTTTAAAATTCCACATCATTTTCCTCCTAAACCTTTTTATAAAATCCCTTTTATTTATGAGAGACAGAGAAACAGAGATAAAAAGAGAAAGAGGGAGAGAGATCTGGGGTTTACTTCCCACATGCCTACAGTGCCTGAGGTTGGACAGGCCAGAAGCTGAGAGCCAGGAATTCAAATCAGGTCTCCCATGTCGATGGAAGGCATCCAGCCTCCGGAGCCATCACTGCTGCCTCTGGCCCTACGTTAGCAGGAAGCTGGAATCAGGAGCCAGAGGCAGCAGTTAAACCCAGGTGCTCTGAGGTGGGATGTGGGTGCCTTAAGTTATTTCTACTACAATATTTTAGTTTTAGGTCAAGTTAATTTCACAAAGTATAGGGCAAAATGGTCATTCGAGTTTTTTTTTTTGTAAAGATTTTATTTATTTATTTGAGAGGTAGAGTTACAGACAGAGAGAGGGAGAGATGGAGAGAAAGGTCTTCCATCCACTAGTTCACTCACCAAATGGCCGCAGAATGGCTGGAACTGAGCCTATTGGAAGGCAGGAACCAGGATCTTCTTTCAGGTCTCCCAAGTGGGTGCAGGGGCCCAAGCATTTGGGCCATTTTCTAGTGCTTTCCCAGGACATAGCAGAGAGCTGGATTGGAAGAGGAGCAGCCAGAACACAAACCAGCATACCTATAGGATGCCAGTGCTGCAGGCAAAGGCTTAGCCTACTATGCCATAGCGCTGGCCCCTGAATTTTTTTTCTTTTTTTTTTTTAAACATTTTTTTTGACAGGCAGAGTTAGACAGTGAGAGAGAGAGAGACAGAGACAGAGAGAAAGGTCTTCCTTCCATTGGCTCACCCCCCAAATGGCCGTCACGGCCGGCACGCTCTGCTGATCCGAAGCCAGGAGCCAGGTGCTTCCTCCTGGTCTCCCATGCAGGTGCAGGGCCCAAGCACTTGGGCCATCCTCCACTGCCTTCAAGGGCCACAGCAGAGAGCTGGACTGGAAGAGGAGCAACCAGGACAGAACTAGCGCCCCAACCGGGACTAGAACCCAGAGTGTCAACACTGCAGGTGGAGGATTAGCCTAGTGAGACGTGGTGCCAGTCTCTTTCTTTCTTTTTTTTTTTTTAAAGATTTATTTATTTGAAAGTCAGAGTTACATAGAGAAAGGAGAAGCAGGCGGGGTTGGGGGGGGGGGTCTCCCATCCACTGGTTAACTCCCAATTGACCACAACTGCCAGAGCTACACCGATCAGAAGCCGGGAACCAGTAGCTTCCTCGGCATCTCCTACTGAGTGCAGGGGCCCAAGGACATGGGCCATCTTCCTCTGCTTTCCCAGGCCATAGCAGAGAGCTGGATCAGAAGTGAAGCAGCCAGGACTCGAATTGGCGCCTATATGGGATGCTGGCACTTCAGGCCAGGCGTTAACCTGCTGCACCACAGCGCCGGCTCCTGTTTTTTTGTTTTGTTTTTTGTTTTTTTGTATAATGCATTAATAATTGCTTGAGACTGAGAGATCATTTCTATTTTTTTATATTATATGGAATTTTATAGTTGTTATAATTTTGATGATATGTGACTCATATGATGAGTTTTAGACCAGAATACACTTTGCAACTATAATATTTCTATGAGAAATAGGATCTCCAGTCCATAAATCTACTTTATGCTTTGATTTATGAGACTGTATTAAAGCTACAAATGGAGACAGTACATAAGAAGATTACAGGAATCACCGGAAGATTGCTAAAACAATATACATTGCAGTGTAGTTGGAGAACCAGCTACTTGCTAATTACCTCCCCTAAAGTCAACTGTTGATCTTCTCTGTTGAAGTGTACCCTGGGCCTTCTGGTCAGAAAGGAAGCTTCTCTGAATATCTGCGTGGCGCCACTCCCTCTTCTCCTTTGGGGATGATTATTGCTGGCCATCCATCCAGCAGTTGGGCTCACAACTTTTTTTCTTGACTTCTGAAAACACCAGTTGCTTCGGAACTTACATATTCATTTCATTATTTGATTTATTGTTTCTGTGATGTAACATTTAGGTACCTTCTACAAAACCAATGAAACTTGTGAAATGAAATGGACACTATGAGAAACAGTGACTTGATCAGTTCTTGTCCTGACGGTTGATGTACAATGTAATACTTTATCCATTTTAGTATTTTTTTGTTCTAGTACCGTTGGTTGAACTCTGTAATTAACACACAATTATTCTTAGGTGTTTAAATTTTAACTGAAAAGTGATCCCTGTTAGGAATTTGGAAAACATTACGTTGAGTGAAATAAGCCAATCCCAAAGGGACAAATACCACTTGTTTTCCTTGATAGGTGACAACTAACTGAGCACCAAAAAGGAAACCTGTTAAAGTGAAATGAACACTATGAGAAATGGTGACTTGATCAGCCCTCACCCTGACTGTTGATGAGCAACTTGATATGTTATCCCTCTTAGTATTTTTTTTTGTTTGTTCTACTTAATACTTTTGGTTGAATACTGTAATCAATACACAATTCTTCTTAAGTGCTGAAACTTAACTGAAAAGTGATCACTGTTAAATATAAGAGTGGGAATAAGAGAGGGAAGAGATGTGCAATTCGGGACATGCTCAAGCTGACTTACCTCAAACGGTAGAGTTAGAAACATACCAGGGGATTCGAATTCAATCCCATCAAGGTGGCATGTACCAATGCCATCTCACTAGTCCCAGTGATCAATTTCTGTTCACAATTGATCATAATGATAGGACTAAGAACCAAAGGGATCACATAAACAAGAATAGTGTCTGCAAATACTAGCTGATAGAATCAAAAAGGGAGAGAACGATCCAACATGGGAAGTGAGATACACAGCAGACCCATAGAATGGCAGATGTCCTAAACAGCACTCTGGCCTCAGAATCAGCCCTTAAGGCATGCGGATCCGGCTGAAAAGCCCATGAGACTATTTCAGGCATGGAAAGCCAAGACACTCTGGGGGAAAAAAAAAAAAAAAAAAAACCTAAATGAAAGATCTCCACAAGTGAGGTCCCAATGGAAAGAACGGGTCATCAAAGAAGGAGGTACCTTTCTCTGAAGGGAGGAGAGAACTTTCACTTTGACTACGACCTTGTCTAAATATGATCAGAGTCGGTGAACTCAGGGGGCTTCCATAGCCTTGGCAGCTCATGACAAGAGCCTAGGGTGATTACTGAGGCCATAAACAAGAGTGTCAATTTGTGAAGTCAACAACAGGAGTCACTGTGCACTTACTCCTCATGTAGGATCTTTGTCCTTAGTGTGCTGTGCATTGAGATTTAATGCTATAACTAGCACTCAAACAGTATTTTTCACTTTATGTTTCTGTGTGGGAGCAAACTGTTGAAATCTTTACTTAATGTATGCTAAACTGATCTTCTGTATATAAAGAGAAACGAAAATGAATCTTGATGTGAATGGAAGGGGAGAGGGAGTGGGAAAGGGGAGGGTTGCGGGTGGGAGGGACGTTATGGGTGGGAAGCCATTGTAATCCATAAGCTGTACTTTGGAAATTTATATTCATTAAATAAAATTTTTAAAAAAAGAAATACAAAAATATTAATATGTAGAAAT
This sequence comes from Oryctolagus cuniculus, assembly GCF_964237555.1. NCBI lineage: Eukaryota > Metazoa > Chordata > Mammalia > Lagomorpha > Leporidae > Oryctolagus > Oryctolagus cuniculus. The sequence continues at coordinate 35,031,938 of NC_091432.1, forward strand.
AATTTAACTAGGAATCATTTAAATTAACACTGACAACAGATGAGGGAAGCATTGGCATGATTATCTGTGTACAAGATAACAATACCATTTCCCCTCCAAATTATACTATTTGAGGAGAAATTTTATTTTTATGTCCCTCTGTACCCATGACTGTTATGAAAATAAGTCATTAGGTGGCTCCTAAAAACAGTATTCTAGCAGGATTTTACATTTGGGAAATAAATTTTCTAGGTAATTATTGTTTAAGAAATGTTGGAAAAGTCTAATTTATCTATTCTATTTTCCCTGTGAAATAAAGTCTACTCATGTCTTTAGTTTTCCATTACGATACAACATTTACTGAACATGGCAGATTTATGTTGCACTATTTAAGAAAATAGAAATTCATTAGAATCTAAAAGAATAGCTGTAGCATCTAAATCGATGAACTGTTGCTGATTCTTTAATATCTCCAAAGGGAAACCAAGCTTATAAAATCTTGCTAACCACCTTGCATTGAGCTGTCACCTTCAATGTACCTTTGATATACTTGCTTTCTGTTAAAGGGGAAGATGGGAAACAGAAAGTATATCATTTCATTCACACGGACTTTGTCTGGAAGTGGGGCTGTGATATGATTTCTGTCAGAAACAATCTGCTTGATATTCCTCTGTCTTTGCTTGGGAACACAGAGTAGCTTGTCTGTTTTCTAACCCAGGGTGCTAGGATATGCTGCCTTGTCAAACAGCATTTGTCTTCACTCACTACCTGCTTGTTGAGTGGAGCTCAGCCTCACCACAGTGGTAGAGAAAGCCTTAAGGCTGCTCAGCATCTGTCTCTTCTTGTAATTAACTGCAGCCTTGGATAGGGAGCAAAACAGAGATTTTGTGCTGTGAAAGAGTAATACGTCTAGACAGGAGTTTCTAAGTAAGGAAAAGATTTGTTAGTGTTTCTGTTCAAACAGGAGAGCACAATTCTGTGCTTCAAAATATTTTGAAAGCGGAGTGACCATTTGCTACCAAAGCAAAGATAACTTTGGCAAACTCAATGTGTTTTGGAAGCTCTTTCAAAAAGCCTTTACTTGACAATTTCAGCATGAAGTGAAATCGTAACAGTAATGAATTGAATCAAGTAAGAATACATCAGTAAATACTGACACAAATAAAAGAAGGAATAATGGAGAAGAGACGCTTTTCTTGCAGCAGAATGGCCACTCATAGATGTGGGAGGAATGATGGAGCTAAAAAATCACCCTGTCACAAACATAATGGTAGTAATTGATTCAAGGAAGAACCATCACTGATACCAATTGATGAAAATTTGCTGAGAATCAGAGTTTGTACAGTCTAAAGTTATCACAAATTACACATGAGTATATAATTGAAACTGAGTACAGAATACATGGTAGATTTTTAAAATTTCATGTTGTGACTTTTCTGCAGTTTTGAAACTATACCAAAATAATTAAGAACCACAAAAATAGTATACCAGGAAATAATTCACATACTCTTCTGGCTCTCTTTCTAAGTAATCGAAGCATGGCTCAGTAATGGACAGGCTTGGCTCTTTTTTTAACATGGTATTAGGAAAATGCATTATGTCAACCAGAAGCTTAACTCACCAGCTGCCAACAAAGCTTCATTAAAGTAACATGTTCCTCGATCAAAACCTGTTCTCTCTTGGGAAGAGTGGCGTGCTGAATACTTGCTTCTCACCGACATTCACTGAGAGACTCGAAATTCATGAAGATTTTAAGTGGAATGTGGGTATCTGTGTCAGTGGCTTCCTAACACACCTTATGGTACCCTTTGTCTTACAGAGAAGGGTCCTGAGATTTATAGAATAAATACTTGTCTGCCTATGTCATTCTTGATAAGCTTGATTTCAAGAAGTAGCAGACTAAGGATCTTCCTATTCTAAGACCTTATTGTGCAGCCACATCAGCCCTGAAAATTGCTTAAATGAGGAAAAAAGACTAAATATTATCATAACATTATTGAAAATGGTTACACAAGTTCCTTTCTGGGTATTTTTGGTATTCATTGTGATGCCTGGATTTATACTGTAACTTAAAAGTTGAAAATAAGCAATTCAGTGTCATCTGACAGAGTCATCCATGCCTCCTCCCCAGTTGATTGTACAGTCTTCTCCATGCAGCCATAATGCCCTTGGTGCTTCTCTTGCAATTGAAAATGGGCCTGACCACTGCTTCACAGCCATGACAGACAATCCTCTTGTTTGGAGAGATCAGGTCAATCTTTTCCTTTTCTTGTGACTAATATAAAGGTAGGTTGACTTTATGCTGAAGGGGGGAATGAGCCAGTCATGTCTAAGGCCTTCAGTCCTTTGCAATTTGATGCAGCTCGTCAATGCTGTGAGATAGTCTTTTATGTTCTCCTAAGAATGCCAATAATTGCTTACTGTGTTTGACATTTATAGTATGTTTTTGGTATTTTTCTTATGCATTTTACATTGAAAAAGTATGTCATTTTATGTTTTCTTATAAATGCAACTTCTCTCCCACCTTTTGTAAAGGTGGAAGTGATGTATACTAATCCTGCTATCAAAACTTCTTAATTTAATCATAGGAAACTGAGTTTCAGGGATCCCAGGTTCCTGGAAATCATGCTTTTTGACCCTGGAATTTGGACCAAAGGTTTCAGATTCCCAGGCTAGTATTGTGTTCACTTATTGCCACTCTCATAATAGTCAATAATCTGTTCAGTTTCTTGGGAACTCCTGGGAAACAAAAGCAGAATAATTTGCCAGTAGAATATTTACGGAAATTAAATAATAAATAATGGTTTAAAACCTTGCTATTTTGAAATAACATTAGATTTACAAAAGAACTGTGAAAGTAGTAAAGCGAGTTCCTGTAGCCCCTTTATCTAGCTTCTCTTAATGCTAACGTTTTATATAACCATTATGTACTTATTGAAAGCACTGGTACAATGGCATTAACTAAAGTGCAGACTTTGTGTTTCCTGTTTTCTCATTGACGTCTGTTTTCTATTCCTGGATCCAACCCAGTATACCACATTCCCTTCAGTAGTCATGTCTCATTAATTTCTATGACACTTGATCAAACTTTATTTGTCTTGCAAAACTTCAACCCTCTTGCATAGTGGTTAGGTATTTTGTAAAATGTTCTTCAGTTGGAATCTGGTTGGGAATTTCATATGATTTGTAGCGTGCTGAGTTTCTCCACTGTCAGGTTATTGTTTGAAACTCTGTTTGCTAGACAGCCTACACTCAAGTGGAGAGGAACTGAGCTTTACCTCCTAGAGGGAGAAGTAAAGACTCTGTGGTCATAAGGAAATTTATTAAGGAATATTTAATGGGATATACCTTAAGGCTATGCAAATATCTATTGTCTCCTAAACATTTTGCCAATTAATTTAGTATTTATCAGTAGTTCTTGCCTTCAGCAAATATTCCTATTATATCTTTTTAGAAAAGATTTATCTGGCCGGCGCCGCAGCTCAATAGGCTAATCCTCCACCTAGCGGCGCCGGCACACAGGGTTCTAGTCCTGGTCGGGGCGCCGGATTCTATCCCAGTTGCCCCTCTTCCAGGCCAGCTCTCTGCTGTGGCCCAGGAAGGCAGTGGAGGATGGCCCAGGTGCTTGGGCCCTGCACCCCATGGGAGACCAGGATAAGTACCTGGCTCCTGCCTTCGGATCAGCGTGGTGCACTGGCTGTGGCGGCCATTGGAGGGTGAACCAACGGCAAAGGAAGACCTTTCTCTCTGTCTCTCTCTCTCACTATCCACTCTGCCTGTCAAAAAAAAAAAAAAAAAGAAAAGAAAAGATTTATCTATTTGAAAGGCAGAATTCCAGAGCATGAGCAAGAGAGAATGAATGAGAAAATCTTCCATCCGCTGGTTCACTCCTCAAATGGCTGCAATGGCTAGGGTTGGGCCAAGCCAAAACCAGGAGCTTCATCTGAGTTTCCTTCATAGGTACAGGAGCCTAAGTATCTGGGCCATCTTCCACTGCTTTCCTAGCACATAAGCAGGGAGCTGTATCAAAAGTGGAGCAACCAGGACATAAACCAGCATCCTGTTCAACCTATTATTCTTATCAGTGTGGATTTATTTATTTATTTATTTTATTTTTTTTGACAGGCAGAGTGGACAGTCAGAGAGAGAGAGAAAGGTCTTCCTTTTGCTGTTGGTTCACCCTCCAATGGCCGCCACGGCTGGCGTGCTGCTGCCGGCGCACCACGCTGATCCGAAGGCAGGAGCCAGGTGCTTATCCTGGTCTCCCATGCGGGTGCAGGGCCCAAGCACTTGGGCTGTGGGGAGCAGCTCGGACTAGACTAAGTTACTGGAATTAAGACTTATTCTATGCATCTGCTCTCCTCTGTGGGGAGCAGCTCGGACTAGACTAAGTTACTGGAATTAAGACTTATTCTATGCATCTGCTCTCCTACAATATGGCGCTGGGAGAGGAGAAAACAGCTTCTACCCAGCTGCCTCCAGTTCAACCAATAAACTGTAGGACTTGCTCCTGATTGGAGAGCAGCGTATTCGGCGTGTGGGCAGCCGAGTTAGGATTGGCGGAGGAGGACTATAAAGGAGGAGAGAGACGGCATGCACCAAGGAACATCTATGGGGAACATCTAAGGGAACCCGTGCAGCCCCCGAGAAAGCCGGCCGGCGGTGTGCCGCTCCCCTGCAGAAGTGGGGAATGTGGCCAGGGGGAACTGCCCTTCCACGGAGGTGGAAGGGATAGTAGCCAACCCGGGAAGAACCAGCAGCAAACCCGGGGAGGGCCGAGCAGATGAAAGAACAGCGCAGGGTCCTGTGTCGTTCCTCCACGAAGACGGGGAGCGACATAATGGTGCCGTGACTCGGATATGAAGCCTAGGCAGGACTCTGTGTCGTTCCTCCACGAAGAGGGGGAGCGACATAATGGTGCCGTGACTCGGATATGAAGCCTAGGCAGGGCTTAGTGTCGTTCCTCCATGAAGAGGGGGAGCGACATAATGGTGCCGTGACTCGGATATGAAGCCTAGGCAGGGCTTAGTGTCGTTCCCCCACGAAGACGGGGAGCGACATAATGGTGCCGTGACTCGGATAAGAAACTTAGAACGGATAGGAAACTTAGGAGGAAAGAAATGGGAATATACCGGAGAGAGAGACTAGCAAACAGCCTAGGGAAAAGCTGGACGGAAAAGGTGCCGGAAGAAGCTATTGAAAGCCTAGGCATAGACTCGGATATGGACTGTGGGAAAGAAGTTAGGATTTAAAGCGAAAGTGAAAGCTTTCATAGACTCGGATGCGGACTATGGCGGGGAAGCTAGGAGATTGAAAGCGAAAGTGAAACCTGGAGGAGGCTTGGACTCGGATACGGACTGTGGGGAGAAGCCAGGAGAAATGAGAGGAATATTGTTGGAAGAAAACTTAAGGAAACATACCGGGTAGAGAAAAATGTTAGGGAGGATGAAGCCGCGAGTGCAGGCCAAGCCATCTTGGAATTCTTCAAGTCACCCCGGGGAGCAAGAGGCGAAGATCTGGAACCAGAGGCAGAGACGTGGGCCGCCAGGATTCGCCAGGTTAGTCCAGGGAACTTGGACTGAATGCCGGTGGTGGCGGAAACATTCGCGAAAGCCGCCGCGTGCAGAGAGAGCACGGGGCGCTGGCTTGAGGCCGTGGTGCGGGCGCGAAGTGCGTGGAGACCGCGGAGCGTGCGCGCAGAGCCGGGAACCCGCCGGCGGGGCGAGGCGCCGGGAAGCCGCGCAAAGCCGGGAAGCTGCGCAGATGAGAGAGGCGCGGGCTGAAGCGGCTCAGCCGGGAAGCCGCCGAGAAGCAGCCTCGGGGCGGGCGCAGCCGGGAAGCCGCAGGGATAAGAATGAGAGCGGGAAGCCGCAGGGATAAGAGAAACAGAAGTTTAGAAGTAAAGTGAGAAAAATAGGAATGCTGGAAGATAGAAGTAAAATGGGAGAAATAGGAATGCCCGGAGATAGAGAAATAGAGAAATAAAAAGGCCTCCCTACAACACTGCAATGTGAGAGCTTGGATTCGGTCTGCCTAATCAAGTGAGGCGATGAGCACCTGCGGGCAGCTAGCAGCTTATGCGCCGCAGGTCACCGAAGACAGGCACGAATTAACATCAGTAAGGCTTCCCCACAATGTAACAATTAGGAGGCTTGGATTCGGTCTGCCTGATTTAAGGCGGTAAGCGCCAGCAAGCAGCTCGACCAGAGTATGAGCTGCAGGTCACCGAAGATAGGCACGAACCAACACTAATAAGTCTCCCCCACAATAAGGCAATGAGAAGGCTTGGATTCGGTTTGCCTGATAGAGCTTGTAAGCCCCTGCGGGCAGAGCAGAGCATGCGCTGCAGGGCACCGAACACAGGCATGCATCAGCGCCTAAAAACCTCCTCACAACATGGCGAAGAGAGGACCCGGATTCGGTTTGCCTGATTGATAGGACTTGTAAGAACCTGTGGCAACTCTAGCAAGTAGAGCAGAGTGTGTGCTGCGGGACACCGAAGACAGGCGCGTATCAATGCCAAAAAAATAAAAAGAAAGGGGGATCTGTGGGGAGCAGCTCGGACTAGACTAAGTTACTGGAATTAAGACTTATTCTATGCATCTGCTCTCCTCTGTGGGGAGCAGCTCGGACTAGACTAAGTTACTGGAATTAAGACTTATTCTATGCATCTGCTCTCCTACAATATGGCGCTGGGAGAGGAGAAAACAGCTTCTACCCAGCTGCCTCCAGTTCAACCAATAAACTGTAGGACTTGCTCCTGATTGGAGAGCAGCGTATTCGGCGTGTGGGCAGCCGAGTTAGGATTGGCGGAGGAGGACTATAAAGGAGGAGAGAGACGGCATGCACCAAGGAACATCTATGGGGAACATCTAAGGGAACCCGTGCAGCCCCCGAGAAAGCCGGCCGGCGGTGTGCCGCTCCCCTGCGGAAGTGGGGAATGTGGCCAGGGGGAACTGCCCTTCCACGGAGGTGGAAGGGATAGTAGCCAACCCGGGAAGAACCAGCAGCAAACCCGGGGAGGGCCGAGCAGACGAAAGAACAGCGCAGGGTCCTGTGTCGTTCCTCCACGAAGACGGGGAGCGACATTGGGCCATCCTCCTCTGCACTCCCGGGCCACAGCAGAGAGCTGGCCTGGAAGAGGGGCAACCGGGACAGAATCCAGTGCTCCGACTGGGACTAGAACCCGGTGTGCCAGCGCCGCAAGGCGGAGGATTAGCCTAGTGAGCCACGGCACCGGCCTATTTATTTTATTCTTTAGAGAATAATTCAATGCTTTCATTACTTATTGTTGCTTAAAGTGTTTCAGTTTTAGCCACTGGGAGCTCTGTAAGTTTGGCTTCTGTGTCATTTTGACATAGACCACCTTTTTTTTTAATCCATTTAAAAAATTATTTATTTATTTGAAAGGCAGAGTTACAGAGAGGCAGAGAGAGAGAGAGAGAGAGAGAGAGAGAGAGAGAGAGAGAAAGAGAGAAAGAGAGAGAGACCAGCGGCGCCACGGCTCACTAGGTTAATCCTCTGCCTGTGGTGCTGGCATCCCGGGTTCTAGTGCCAGTTGGGGCACCGGTTCTGTCCTGGTTGCTCCTCTTCCAGTCCAGCTCTCTGCTGTGGCCCGGGAAGGCAGTGGAGGATGGCCCAAGTGCCTGGGCCCTGCACTTGCATGGGAGACCAAGAAGAAGCACCTGGCTCCTGGGTTTGTAGCAGCCATTTGGGGGGTGAGCCAACGGAAGGAAGACCTTTCTCTCTGTCTCTCTCTCTCACTCTGCCTGTCCAAAAAAAAAAAAAAAAGAGAGAGATCTTCCATCCCATCTGCTGGTTCATTCCCCAGATGGCTGCAACAGCTAGAACTGGGCCGATCTGAAGCTACGAGCCAGGAGCTTCTTCTGGGTCTTGCACATGGGTGCAGGGGCTCAAGGACTTGGGCCATCTTTCACTGCTTTCGCAGGCCACAGCGGAGAGCTGGATGGAAGTGGAGCAGCTGGGACTAGACTCTGCGCCCATATGAGCTGCCAGCTCTATAGGTGGTGGCTTTATCCACTATACAGCTGCCACAATGCTGGCCCCTCCATAATTTATACAGCTGCCATAATGCTGGCCCCTCCATAATTTTTTAACTCTTTCTTTGCCTCAGCACTGGCCTCTCATTCTTTCTCTTTAACTCCTTTTTTTTTTTTTTTTTTTTTTTTGACAGGCAGAGTGGACAGTGAGAGAGAGAGACAGAGAGAAAGGTCTTCCTTTTGCCCTTGGTTCACCCTCCAATGGCCGCCGCGGCCGGCGCGCTGCGGCCGGCGCACCGCACTGATCCGATGGCAGGAGCCAGGAGCCAGGTGCTTTTCCTGGTCTCCCATGGGGTGCAGGGCCCAAGCACTTGGGCCATCCTCCACTGCATTCCCTGGCCACAGCAGAGACCTGGCCTGGAAGAGGGGCAACCGGGACAGAATCCGGTGCCCCGACCGGGACTAGAACCCGGTGTGCTGGCGCCGCTAGGCGGAGGATTAGCCTAGTGAGCCGCGGCGCCGGCCAACTCTTTCTTTCTACTCCAGGCTCATCTTAGTTATTTCCTACCTCAGCCACAGAATCAGCCATTTGAGAAAAATTGTAATCAACTCTTCCCCCTCCCTCTCCCCAACAACTGCTGATCACTTTTCTGCCACTACTGTTTTGCCTCTCCCATAATGTAATATATAATGAATTTACAGAATGAATGGCCTTTAGTTCTGGCCTCTTTCACATAGAAAAATATATTTAGGATATGCTCTATCAACAACTCATTCCTTTCTATTGCTAAGTTACATTCCATTGTATGCTTGTTTACCTGTTAAAAAGACTTCTTGGTAGTTTTCAGTTTTGGATGATTATGAAGAATACAGTTAGAATGATTTGTGTACCCATATTGTGGGGAGCAATCCGGACTGGACTGAGTTACTGGAATTAAGACTTATTCTATGCATCTGCTCTCCCACAATATGGCGCTGGGAGAGAAGTAAACAGCTTCTACACAGCTGCCTCCAGTTCAACCAATAAACTGTAGGACTTGCTCCTGATTGGAGGAGAGCAGCGTACTCGGCATGTGGGCAGCCGAGTTAGGATTGGCGGAGGAGGACTATAAAGGAGGAGAGAGACGGCATGCACCAGGAACATCTATGGGGAACATCTAAGGGGAACATCTAGCTGAAGGAACACCTGTGCAGCCCCCGAGAAGAGCCGGCCGGCGGTGTGCCGCTCCCCTGCGGAAGTGGGGAATGTGGCCAGGGGGAACTGCCCTTCCACGGAGGTGGAAGGGACAGTAGCCAACCCGGGAAGAACCAGCAGCAAACCCGGGGAGGGCCGAGCAGACGAAAGAACAGCGCAGGGTCCTGTGTCGTTCCTCCACGAAGAGGGGGAGCGACACATATTTATGTGAAAATACATTTTTTATTCACTTGGGAAAATTCTTAGCAATATGATTGTTGTGTTATGTGGCAATCATGTGTTTAACTTTGTAAACTTTCTTCCAGAGTATCTGTGCCATATTGCATTCCTATCAAAAAAGAATGAAAAGCCCTTTTCTGCATCCTCAACAGCCCTTGGTATTGCCAATGGGTTTGTTTTGTTTCATTTTAGCCATTCTTAGAGTTGTAGAGTAGTAACTCATTGTGATTTCATTTTCATTTTCCTCATGACTAATGATGACCTGCCTCTTTTCTTGAGTTTCTCTGTAAATCATGTATCTTTTTTTTTTTTTTTTGGTGATTTGTCTATTTTCCCTTTTCAATTATCAGATAGGTAATTTACAAATATTTTCTCCCTGTCTGCATCTTCTCTCTTCATTCTATTGACAGTGTTTTCACAGAGCAAAAGATTTTAATTTTGCTGACATCAAATTTGTAATTTTTTGTTTTATATAGTATACCTTTACTGATGTATCTGAAAACCCATGATCAAACTACTATTTTCTTCTAGATGTTTTCAGAATATTTTCTCATTATATCTATGATACATTTTAGGTTGATTTCTGCATTAAATGAAAGGTATTTATCAAGATTCTTTTTCATGGTAACGTCCAATTATTCTCATGTCACTTATTGGAAAGACCATCTTGTCTCCATTAAATTGAAAATGAAATGATTTTCTACCTTTATCAAAAATCAGTTGACTATGTTTGTATAGCTCTGTTTCTCCTCTGTGTACATTGATTCGCATTTCTAGCCTTTAATACAAAACTTTGTTGATTATATAGCTCTACAGTAAGACTTGAAGTTGGGTCATGTGAGTTTTCCCACATAGTTCTTTTTCAGAATTGTTTTGGCTATGCTAGTTACTTTGACTTTCCATATAAATTTTAGAATCTATTTATTAAAATAGACTTTTAAAAAAGCTTGCTTGGATTTTTGCTGGGATTACATTGTAAATGAGAAAGAATTGACATTTAATATCTTAAGGTTAAATTTTCTAATTCATGAATTTGGTATGTATCTCCATTTACTTAAACTTTAGTTAGTTTTTTTTTTTTCCCCAGTGTTTGGTAGTTTTCAGCATACAGATACTGCAGAATTAAAAAAAAAATCTATCCTGAAATATTTTCTCTTAATATTTGTGTAGTTATAAATTTATTGTTTTGAATTTCAGCTTGAAATCTCAATTTTGCATTTCTGGTCTATAGGATCATGATAGGCTTTCATAGGCCAATTTTTCATCCTACAATCTTTTTAAACTCTCTTACCACTTTTAAGAGTTTGATTATAGATACTTTGGGATTTTTCTACACAGACATTTATATATTCTGTGACTCAGGACTGTTTTATTTCTTTCTTTCCATTTTGTATTCCTTTCAAGTCTTCTTTTTTTCCCTCCCCTTCATGCACTAGCTGAAACTTCCAGTATTATGTTCTACAGGAGTAGTATGTCATGATATGTTTTTCTTAATCTTGATTTTATGGGGAAATCATTTAGCTTCTTGCTGTTGAGCATTATGTTAACTATAGAATTTAAAAATACTTGGATACCTTTTTTAAGGTAGAGAAATTCAATTCAATTTTTAGTTTGCTGCATTTTTTTAACCATTGATGTTTTTAGGATTTTTGTTAAATGATTTTTCTTTATTTTTTGAAATTATTATATAATTTTTCTTATTTAGTCTTCTGATATGTTAAATTACACTTTAATTTTCAGATGTTAAACCAGTTTTGAATTCTTGAAAACATTATCAATTATATGATGTTTTATCCTTTTTTATACTGCTGGATCTGATTTTGTAATATTTTATTCAGAAGTTTTTATATATATATTTATGGGGAATATTAGTCTGCTGTTTTCTATTCATTTTTTTAAACACATTTTTTATTTATTTGAAAGACAGAGTGACACAGAGAGAGAGAGAGAGGGAGAGACAGAGATCTTCCATCCACTGGTCCACTCCTCAAATGTTGGTGGCAGTTGAGGCTGGAGCCAGGAACTCCATCTGGGCCTCCCATATGGGTGGCAGGAGCCCAAGTACCTGGGCCAGCTTCTGCTGCCTTCCCAGGGGCATTAGCAGGGAGCAAGATGGGAAGTGGAGCAACCAGGGCTGGAACACGTACTCTGATATGGGTTGCCAGAGTCTCAAGCAAGCAACTTAACCTACTGTGTGACAATGCCAGCCCCTATTCTTTAAAAAAAAAATGTTTCATGTTATTTGAAAACTAGAGAGGGAAGGGGAGGGATGGAGGGAGAGAGAGAGAGAATCAGAGAATCTCCCATCTGCTGGTTCACCCCTCCCTGAAATACTCACAACAGCCATGCAGGGCTAAGCCAGGCTGAAGCCAAGAGCGTGGAATTCCAGCCGGGTCTCCCACTTGGGTGTCAGGGACCAAAGTGCATCTGTTGCCTCCCAGAATGGACATTCTCAGAAAGTTGGATCAGAAATGGGGGAGCTGGAACTCAAAATAGAGGATCTAATATGGGATGTGGTTGTCCCAGCTGGTGATTTAACTGCCTGTGTTAAATGCCCACCCCTAGTTTTCTATTCTTGCTGGATCTTTGAGTTTGGAATAATTCTGGCCTTATAAAAATGAGTTGGGAAGTTTCCTCTTCTATTTTCTGGAAAAGACTATAGCGTTAGTATTATTCTTTCTTAACTTAAAATTCTTATGTAGAATTTGACAAAGAATTCATTTGACCCTGAACTTTGTTTTTGTTTTTGTTTTGTTTGTTTTGGAATGTTTTGGTTTCAGATATAATGTCTGCAATACATATTTTAAGACTATACGTATCTTATTGAATAGATTGTATAGTTAGTGTGTTTCAAGTGGTTGGTGCATTTAAATCTAAGAAGTAAAATTTGTGGGCATAAGGTTGTAGTGGTGTTGCTTATACTCTCCATGTCAGTTTGTTGGGTTAATAGTAATGATTCTGTCTCAATTTTAAATCTTATTTGTGTCTTCTTTTGTTGTTTGTCTGGCTAGACATGTAGCAGTTTAGAGCCAACTTTTATAATTTTTCTCAATTTCTTCTTGTTTTCAATTTAATTCATTTGTACTCCAACCTTCATTTCCTTCTTTCTGCCTATTTTTTGATATAACTTGCTGTTCTTATTCTAGGCTTCAACTGTGAAGGCTTCAATGACTTATTTAGATCTTTATTAATGTAAGCATTTAATATGAATTTCCTTTCAAATACTGTTTTATCATCTGTATCTTTCAAAATTTGATATTAAGTTTTAATTTTAATTAGCTTATAAAAGGCTTTATTAGCTTAAAATATTTTAGCTTAAAATATTTTTCACTTTCCTTTGACCCTTTCCCTTTGACCCATGGATTATCTAGAAGTTAATTGCATACTGCATTTTCAAGAAATAGAAGGTAACAGAAATTTTTTGACATTTGATAAATTTTGGAAAAGGCAAGTTTACCTAGTTTTTTTTTTTTTAACATGGAATGCTAGTATTAGATTATATGATTATACGATATTATTGTATTACTACTAAAAATTTATTATGAATACTACATGACTGAAAATCAAAATTAACTCAGTTGATCAAGAATCTGTTATAAACATCCAAACAGACTTGAGTTCATCTTGAGCTGTGCATTATACTGTGGGATGAATATCAGGATTCATTTTCTTCTTAAAATATAATATATAAAAATAATTTTCCTCTAATTTTACTTTAGATTATTTGTATAAAGACTAATATAACAATCAGAAAGTACTAACTTTCTCTAATGTACTAGGCATTGTCTTATAAAATAGCCTAGACCAGATGTCTAGCTTTTGGACTTTTTGCTTTTTCAGTCTACTTGTGGATAAAAATTCCAGCCTTCTTTCAGCTTGAGTCTGTCAACACCATCATGACTCCGGACATCTTTTTGGGTTACCTTCTGACATCCACTGAGGGTGTGAGTCAGCAAATCACCATGGCGATAAGATCAAGAGCCAAGCTGTAGGGTCATCAGTTATAACTGGGTAATGCTGGGGAGGGAGTTTCTTCCTCAGAGCTTGCCACAGCCCAGTTTGGAGGCCTGTCATGAGCAGTTTGAGAAGTCAGGTTAGTGTCCATGTTTGGCAATAATGCTTCACTGAATCTGAGTTTAAGGAATTCCTTGGAGATCATCTTCTCAGTTCCAAGGAGAATACCCTTTACAGCAGCTGTCTTGATTTGTCATTAGTCATGATTTGTTCACTATGAGGGGTTAATCTTTATTCAGAGGATCACCATTTCAGGGTCTTATTCTCCAGAATGTAGTATTCAGGACTGCAAATTTAACATATAGATGCATTTGAATTTTCAAAAATACAGCCGTATCTTTTTAAATGACAATGTTTGGCATTTTACAGTTAATACATTTTCAAATAAGATCTTACATAAATCAATATAATTTTATTAACATCTTTCTTATGGTACCTTAGGGGAGTACATTTTATATTGTACTTTATTTGGATAATATTCCTTTCTTAGATAATATTCTGAGGGAGAAAATCATATTTATATTTGTTTTGTGTACAATGTCTAGTAGCATACGGTACTTAGAAGGTTCCTAATAATGCTCGTTGAGTGGTTAATAAATGTATGAGTGTAGATGGAATATATGGTAATCTTTCTTCTTTTATTTCCTTATCATCTATTTTCAGGAAATTTAATTTCTTTTCCCCCTAATGTTCTAAAAAACAATCTTTATCTTTGTCTAATATGCTTGCTGTTTATATCTGAGAGAATGTAATTTACCACATATCTTATATTTAAAAGGTATACTTATTAATAAAATATTTCCTAAACAAACCTCTTTTAGTGTTGTACCTACAGATCACTCCAGAATATATGTATATATACATATATGCATACACTATTATATATATATATATGCATGTATTTCAAGTTAGAGAAAATGAAGAAATCAGAGGGAGACAGAGCAAGAAGTTGTTACATCTGCTTTGGTTGGGTTTAGAGTGACAACAGAGTTAGTAGCCTCCACGGTCCATTGTATGCCCTGAATAAACATCTAGTTTAAAGCTTCCCCATTCAGGTGATCCTGATCTATGTTATTTAAGAGCCTTAATGAGTTTCAACACCAGTATAATTCAATCTTCAGAGCTAAGGAATTAGAATATTGATATTTTGCTTACTGAGAATGCTCATCTAAGCCTGTTGACCTTATATTAGACCATTTGGTCCATGTTTTCTTGTATCTGCTATTGTAAACATTTAAGATATACAATATGACGTTTTGATACACACATGCCTAATGCCTTAATCCCTTTCTGGAATTGCACTCACTCTCAGGTACCATGCCTCCCTCTCTCTTAAAGTTGTGCTTTCTTGGCACTCCCTCCTGTCTACTCTTGTGAGTTCTCATTACAGCCAAGCACCTGCTGCTTCAGGCCAGCCTCCTCCTGGTTACCAGGGATATCCCTTAGCCTTCCCTTGGCAAGTCTGTTTGTCAACTGCCTCATTCCCTGGCAGCACCTATTTTTATGCCAGCAGTATTACAGCCTTAACACATCTGCTTCTCTTCGTAACTCTCACTTAAATGTGGCTATATTATCCTAGGAAGCTTTCTGCCCCAGAATTATTTTGGAATGGCATAATTTCAAGTCTACTGGCCTGGAAAATGTCACAAGAATGGGAAGTTCTTACCCATATTACTTGCTCAAACATAAGTTTGCTTCACTGCGCTTGCAAGATCAGTGTTAGTGAAACTGTCTATTTGTAGCATGTCTTTACTAAATAACTCTTTAAATACAATTCCACTGTGTAAATAGCTTAATACAGTTAATAAGGAGAAAATAAACATAGAATTGTATTATAAAAACACATGTACTTCGTTAGTAGCGTAATCCAATTTCCTCAGACCTTCTGAGCTGGAGGTAAAAATCAGGTCACCCAACAAATGAGCACACTGGCTAATTGTCCTGCCTGCATGCCAATAGCACTTTTGCCCCTCCAGGTTTCCTTTCGTATATCTTCCTGGTTATTCTTGAGCATCTCCATGGTGTTTCATATATTTATTATGAGAACCATCTTGACTCTTATATTCTTTGGATGTAGTTTCTTGGTTCAGGGCCAAAGAGCTTTTAAAAGAAAGTTCTTAACCTATACTGTAGGCGCTTCTGTCGATATAAACATCTCAAGATGCCAGAGAGTGTGTGGCCCTTTCAGTCTACACACTAGCTTATGCTTCTCAGAGAGAATCTATTCAAATGTGATTTAACAGGAATGATAGTAATTGTATTTGTGTCTCTCTTAAGGTACCTGATGCATTTTACATAGCACACGCATACTCAACTGCATACGTATATTCCTCTGCTCTTACTGCCTCAGTTCTGGGCCATCCTGTTTTTAACTTAGATTGTAAAGCAACACTGATTATGCATTATGTTTGCTCCATGTCTCTTGAGAAAGCATCTCCTTTACATGTGAGAATCTCTTGCTTGGCAGGCATGGGGGCTGGCTCAGGTTGAGATACGCCAGACTTCGGTTTTCCGTCTCAGGCATCTTGGTCTCAGGCATGCACATCCACATTCAAGCCCGTCACCACCCGCCTCTCCGCATGAACACACTACTCTCCCTCGACTTGCTCTCCCCACCAATCACACTAACTTCTGGTAGCCTGAGGGGTTTCTCCTTCATCATTGCATAAGAGCAACCACAAATTGGTCTTATTTTTGGCGTTTCATGGCATTCTTTTTTTTTTTTTTTTAAATGGCTTCCTAGGTAAGGGGGTGGGAAATATCTTGAATGCATAATATTATATATTATTTAGAGAGGCTGTTTTCTCCAGGACTCTATGAATACATTATTGAATGGATTTGAGCAGAAATAATTTGCCCAGTAGTGCTTAGACATAGAAAGCACAAATATGCCTGTTTTTTATGTGTTGAGCATGGAGGAGAGTACAGACCTACTTAAATGAACTTTAAATGTATGTATTTTGATGTGATGTCAGTGCATTTCTGTGCTTTAGAGAGTGAGGATAAAGAGGATAATAGATTCTTGGGCCCATTTTTATTTTTGTCAGTTCCCAAAGATAGCGATGGGGTTCTCAGATTGAACTTGGATGTAGAGAGGTGGTATATGTTAGTATGGATTATCTTGTTTCTTCAGGAATATGACAATTTTGATTCTTGAAGAGTTTTACTTACATCGAATTAAATATGAAAAAAATCATTGCCTTCTCTACATCATGTAACATAGATTTTCCAAGGATTATTGCTCTATTTTTATATTATTTAGTCTTTCAAAGCATTGACTCATTTAACTGTTTTCTACTTAACAAAATTTCCTTCTCTTCTCTCTTACTGCAATGAAACTCCTTTCCAGTCTTTTGCTGAATCCTCTTTTTTCTTGTTGTTCTAACTCTAAATGTCAAGGACTATAGGGCTCTATTCTCTCCTGCCTCTATATTTCCTGGATGACCTTATTTGTTCCTGTGGCCTGAAATGTCATCAATATGTCAGCAATTCCCAAATCACAGCTCTAGTCCCAACCTCTGCAGACATCTAGATCCAGTTTCATACCAGACCCTTTCACTGGGAGGGGTAACCGCAGTCTCAAGCCGAGCATATTCCAAATAGAATGCTTATTTACCTTTCCCCAAACTGCATCAGTTACGGTCATCTCCAAATACCCATTTTCTCAGGCTGAAGACCTGGGAATTTCCTTCCTTTTCTTTTTCCTTTCCCAGACATAACAATAAGTAATCCACTCTCAAGTTCAGTAGGTGAACCTGTGGATTTGTTTCTGTGCTTGAATCTTGAATCTGCCTGCTTATTTTGTTTTCCAATAAGCTTGGTCCCAACCATCATCATCTGTTCTGTTCAAACAGAAGATTCCTAACTGCTGTCTCTGCTTCCATTTTTGCTTCTCCTAAAGTGCATTTTCCATCCAACAGCCCTGCCTTCCATTCTCTCTATCCAGCAGCCACAAAGTCAATCTTTTTAAACAAAAATCACCCTCCTGCTTAAAATTTTCCATCATGTTTAGAATAAAGTTGCAACTTCTTATACAGGCTTGCAAAACACAACATGGTCCGGTTCCTGCTTGTCTCGCACATCTGACTTCAGCCCCCACTCTGCTCTATCCCAGCCTCCCAGCTCTCTTTCTGCCTCTGATCTACACTAGATCTGGAGTCTTTATCCCCGCTGTTTCTTCAGCCCCAAGTTCTTCACATCAGCTTCACATGCCTCGTTCTTCCTTGCCATCCAAATCTAAGTTTGAAATGTAGCCTCCTACGAGATTTTTTTTTCTGCCAGTCTCACATAACTGAGTTACACAGTTGCTGTCTGTTACATAGTTTAATTTTCTGCCTAGCGTTTAACATTTTTAGATCTTTATTTGTTGATTATGTGTTCCGTAGTATCAATGAACATGTTTGTCTTGTTCTTGGCTGTATCTTCAGTGTTCAGAATTGTTTCTAACATTGTAGACACTCAAAAAGTATTTATTAGGGTGAGCATTTGGCTCCACAATCAAGATATAGGCTAAGATACCCACATCTTGCATCTGAGTACACCTTGATTTTCAGATCCAGCTTCTAATTCTAGCTTCGTGCCATTGCAGCTCACAGGAAGCCGGTTATGGCTCAGGTGATTGTGTCCCTGCCACCCACGTTGTAGATCTGGATTGCATTCTAGGCACATTGTTCTGTCCCTAGCTCAGACCCTGTTGAATCCAACCCATTGCAAACATTTGGGTAGTGAACCAGCAAATGGAGTTTTGTCTGTTTCTCTATGTGTGTCTCTCACTCCCTCGCAAGTTAAATATTTCTTGTCCGTAAAAACAAATAAGCAAATAATCAACAATAATGACATCCTGTTATTTGATTTCTGTTTTTATTTGTAAGATGGCAGCAGTTATTTTTCACAAGGACACTTTAGACACTTAGAAAGAACAATATTCACGTCGGTAGTGTTTCTCAGTGCAGTGAATTTTGGTTATGAGCAGAGCTGTTAATCTTATTGTATTCTGAAATTTCCTGTATTTATATAACTCTAGGTCCATTTTTTCTCTCTCTTCCTGTAAAAGAATCTACAGATTCTCCACAAAATTTCCATTCTTCCCTTGCCTGTAATTATCAAAGGTGGCAGTAGGTCTAGGCAAAGTAGTAAATGCCACAATCTCTGCTAGAAACGTGGGTGACCTCTGATATAAAAACAGGAAGCCACTATGTAAAGTTCTTGGGAAAACTATTGAAAAGAGACTGACTAGAGTATTATCTTGGTACTCTTTTGCCATTGCTCCTTTTCCTTCTTGCTGCCTGGAAGGTGAACATAATGATTGACACTGTAGTAGCTATTTTGTGACCATGAGGCAGCTATCAGGAAGGAAAATATATAAGGATAACAGAGAAAAAGAAGACACAGTCTGGGTTTCTAGTGACTAATTAATGTTATACCGATCTCTGGGTTTATGCATAACATAAAAAAACCATTATCATATTTAATGGACCATTCTTTGAATTTCTGCTATGTGCAACTGAGCCTAGTTTCCTTCCCCAAAGAAAACATCAGATATTCTCTTGAGTATCGAGAATATAAGAATGGCAATTTTAGTGAATTGTTTCATAAAGTGTTTTCCTATTAATTTTTAAATAATTTGACATAATTCAGCCTTGGAATTTTTTCCATAATTGCTAATTTCGGTGTTCTTACTATCCTATTTTTGTTTTGTTTTGTTTTTTGACAAGCAGAGTGGACAGTGAGAGAGAGAGACAGAGAGAAAGGTCTTCCTTTTCTGTTGATTCACCCCCCCAAAGGCTGTTACAGCTGGCGCTGCGCAGATCCGAAGCCAGGAACCAGGTGCTTCCTCCTGGTCTCCCATGCGGGTGCAGGGCCCAAGCACTTGGGCCATCCTCCACTGCACTCCCGGGCCACAGCAGAGCTGGACTGGAAGAGGAGCAACCAGGACAGAATCCGGTGCCCCCACTGGGACTAGAACCTGGTGTGCCGGCGCCGCAGGTGGAGGATTAGCCTATTGAGCTGCGGCGCCGGCCACTATCCTATCTTTTGATAGGGGCACTGTGACTTGGAGGAAGGACATGGGCTTTGGAATCAGATGATCATGAATTTGTGACTCAGCCTCATTGTCTGTTGACCTCCTGGTTTTTCTGGGCTTCATCTTCATCCCACCTCAGACTCCTTGATTATCTCACTAATTTTAATAA
Source organism: Oryctolagus cuniculus (assembly GCF_964237555.1). NCBI lineage: Eukaryota > Metazoa > Chordata > Mammalia > Lagomorpha > Leporidae > Oryctolagus > Oryctolagus cuniculus. The sequence goes on from NC_091432.1 coordinate 35,051,536, forward strand.
CTCATTTTGTGAGGATTAAGTGAGAAATAATCCATCTCTTGTTTGGATCTGTACTTTTTCAAAGGTTTCTACATACATTAAAAAGCCATTGGACTGTACACTTAAGATTTGTGCATTTTGTTCCATGTAATTTATATCTTAATTTTATGAACTGTTACAAATGGGCATCCTACAAATGGAAAACAAAGACACCTGTGTACCCGAATGATTATCATTATTTTCATAATAAAAAGATGATAGTAATTCTAGGGAGAAATTTACAGAGATTTTAATTTTAAAATTCAGAAATTGATGAGGCTGGCGCCGTGGCTCATTTGGTTAATCCTCCGCCTGCGGCGCTGGCATCCCATATGGGCGCCGGTTCTAGTCCTGGTTGCTCCTCTTCTAGTTCAGCTCTGCTGTGGCCCAGGAGTGCAGTGGAGGATGGCCCAAGTGCTTGGGCCCTGTACCTGCATGGGAGACCAGGAGGAAGCACCTGGCTCCTGGCTTTGGACAGGCATAGCACTGGCCGTAGCGGCCATTTGGTGAGTGAACCAACGGAAGGAAGACCTTTTTCTCTGTCTCTCTCTCACTCTCTATAACAACCTGTCAAAATAAATTTTAAAAAAAATTCAGAAATTGAGATGATTGCCTTCGACCAAAATGCTCACACACGTTAGGCACACCATCCTGAAGTTTGCTGTTCTAGTTTCAGACTCTGCCTCTCAATTCTCTTAGCCTAAAATTTGTAAGATTCAAAATCTGCAGCTATTGGCAGGAAGTGTTGTGGTTTTTTTTTTTTTTTCCTATGCTGAAGATTTGAAGTTTGGGAGGCGGAATCTGAAAGTTGTGACTTTCACTTAAATTAGGGAGTCAGTGTCACCTTGGATGACTCACAAGGAAGTGATTGTTCGAAGTGGAAGGAGGTCAGTCCTCTGATCTCCGTGAAAAAGACTGTATCCAAGGTCAAGAGTGTGGGCTTTCCCACCCTGTGAAGCTCAACAGACACCCTGGGGTGCCCCCTCCTTTTGGGAACAGCAGCGTGTTCTGCCCAAGACTGTGAATTTCCCTCCCTGAAGCTTCTCTCCTTTACCGGCCGGCCCTTCGCTCGCTACCACCAAATGTATTCAATCAGTGCACGTTGAAGCAGTTCCCTCTGTCATTTGAGAGGTGCCAATTTACTTCTGTGTGAGGCAGGCTGGTTTTCCCATCACACTGGCAACTATCCTGGACTTAAAAAAAAAAAACAGCTGTGTGGTTGCCAGCTGACCTGCTTTCAACCAAACAGCTGCTGCTGAAGGTCACGGGTGGAGTCCCTGGGGAGTGAGAGTCACGTTATACCCGTGGCTGCTGGAGAACATAGATGTCCCAGTTCTGAGCCTCACGAGTTGCTTCCACTTTCGGTTGTATCCTCACAGAGGACCTTCTTTCTGTGCTGGCAGATCTGCACTACCTGTGCCTGAGATCAGGCTAGGCAGATCCAAGGTGTGCATGTAAACTCTTGTATTAATCAGGTTATTCTCCTTCTCATCACTTGCTCACCAGGCTAAATTTAGTGAATTTCTATGAAAACAAAAAAAAACAGCCTGTCTTTCTCAGGTTATTTTTGAAGTGAGGCAGTGAAAATACATCAAGGAATCTCTTGTGGAATATGGTATTGAGTGGCATATTTGTTGGTGAGGGAGAGAGGAGGCCTGGTGACACAGTTCAGTGTATGCTCTGATGCCCAAACACACACACACACACACACACACACACACACCTCACATGCAGTGACTGTAACTACGGATTTAGGTATCTTTATTTCTGTCTTCGTGAAATAAACTCTAAAAACCATGGAATAAACTCCATTTATTTTTGCTCTTTTTTACCTCCTCACCTGTACTCTGCACAGTAATTTTGCTCCCCAGGACAGCTTTTAAGATTCTAATCTTGTTCCTGTCCAGCACTTTTCTCACAGCAGTAAGGAAAGGACTGGCATTCCTCCACTATTGTATATAAAGGAGAATCCGTTCTTGGAAATAAGAGCATTGTTTATGTTGAAATTCCCTTAGCTTAGCTGAACCTTCGATTATATCGCCCATTCAGATAACCAGATTTCTACCCCCTGTGGTCTGTTTCCATTCTCAGAGAATTGTCAACAATTTCTTTCTGCTCTGGTGATTATTTTCATGAGTGAGAGAGAGACATCTGGGACGATTTTGATAACTGAGTCATGTATACAAAAGTCTAGGCGCATTTTTAGAAGTACAGTGTAAGAAGACAGATTTTTCTAAAAAATAGCAAATTGAGCTTAGTTACTGAACTGTTAAGATAATATATATTGTACTGTTAACTTGATTTCAGGTATCATGGAAAATACCTTTATTTGTGCTTTATAAATTTTAATATTATCTGAAGAAATCTAATGTGCTTTTTATAATTTTAATGGATCCTAATGTCAATCCAATAATTCTATTATTTGGTGGCAGTTACATGAATTTACAGTTTGTATGGACTTAAAAGTGCTGTCCATTTTATGCAACATAATGCTGACAATACAAAACCCCAACCAGAAAACGTTTTTCATTTAATCCTGCGACATTGTATTTCCTCTGCATTATTCTGTTCATTATACATGTTCATCCAGAAGCAGTAGAAAGTTGACAAAGGCATGGAACAGTCAGTATATTCTGCCGATGGGAAATACTTCTGAGTATGTATTGAGAAATTGGGGCAATGTTGCTTTGTATACTCTTCATTTCCATTGCTGAATATTTACAAGGACCAGAGAATATTCAAAGCAAAGACAGTTTTGTTTTTTGGATTTTGTTAAGTTCCATGTTTATGGCATTGTGTACAGCATGCACATAAAAGGCAGTTTCTTATCTATTCCTGTTATATTAGAGAAGTTCGTGCCCCGCTCTTAGTATTTTCCAACACAGCTGTAGAGTAGTTTAAAGCCTATTTTTTAAATAAGTGATGCTCAATTTGTCTTTGATGATCCGGATGATTCAGGTGAGATGGGAGCACGGTCGGGCCCTTATTTGCATAAAAATTAATCACAGAAAAATGTAAATTGATAAAATTTTGCCTGGCTTTTTCCCCCTATTTGAGAACCGGTGGATGGCTCCCAGAAGCAATCATCTCAGTATGGGGCCGCATTGGATGCTGTACAAATGATCACATTTGTGTTGAATACTCACTCATTTAAATGTCAGCACTGATGGGGTGGTACATCAGTAGAAAAAACGAAAAATACATACACAGCAGCTGAGGACGCTCAGATCTGTAGGCCCTCTTTAGAGATATATGATCTAATGTGAAAAAATTGCAGATTAATTATCCTTTTTGCAAAATGGTAATTGTTTTCAGTATCACACCAAAAAAAATCTGCAATTTATTTGGAATCAAACAAAAACCAGTAATGTTAAATACGTCATTACATCATTGTGTTTATTAGAAGCCTGCAATTAATTCCTAAGGCTCCTTAGGTCTTTCTAGCTTTGTAAAATGAAACAAAAGAATGTTGCTATTAACTTTCAAGCAAATGTTTATCTTTCAAATCAATTTGACTTGTATGAAAAGAGTCAATGTTATGAAGTTTTGTGGCTATTGTGCTGCTGACGCTTCCATGAATACAACCACAGATTCCATGGGAGCTGTAATGTTACAATGTGAAGGCTGGAGTTTAGTAGTGTGTAACTTTAACTCACTTTGGAAGAAGTGGTGAAATGTCTTCTCAGCAAAAGATGCTTCAAGAAAAAGAAAGCAATACTCATTGAGGAAAATAGTCAAACTGTTTGTGATAGCTAAACAAGAGAAATTCTTTGGTCTACCTTTTGAGTACGGTTAACATGTCTGAGTTTTCAGACGTGAATTTTTGCATGTCTAGTTGAAATTATGGAAGTAAGTTGGCTATCTTCAGGAAAATAGCAAAACTCTAAAATTTTATTAAATAAAAACAGAAATAAACGAGACTATTGTAACTTTAAAAGCATGTTGTTATTGTTATAATTATTACTATTTTTTTTACTTCTTATATAATCCATTTCTCTCTGTTTCTGATGGCTCTCCTGGGCGTCTGTGTTCCAGCTGCCTTGCTGTTCTTAGTCTGTGATGTCCATGCAGCATTCTAGCCCAGATGGAGGCTACTTATTTCTTATTATTCTATAACTTTAGCTTAGATTTCAAATGATTGAAGCAGTGAAAATGTCTTCATTAGCCAAGGAAGACAAAATTAAAATACAGCCTTTCTACAAAACTCCTACTGAATTAATGTTACATTAACCAAGTTGATTGTAGCAACATACTAAGAATATTTTGCAGTAGTTGAAATCTGTTCTTACTGGAGTTTCTTAGTAGTTGGAATAGTGAGCAGCTTGTCAAATTTTAGTTAACTAACCCTCGAAATTAAACAAACTGGCACTGGCATATGCTCAGAGTTGCCAACACTATGGGTCACTTGCCATTTTTGTTATTTAACTATAACATCCTACTTTGAATGTCAGCCCTCTCAGGGTGCTGGTTATGACCCCAGTCACTGTTCTATTCCTTTACCAATAATTATGCATTTAATTTTAATAATAACCTCTGAAGTAGGTAGTTTTGTTGTCCCAACAATGAAATGCCCAGCGTGACCCATTCAGTCACAAGCCAAGCCAAGATTCAGTCTCAGGGGTCTGGCATCTGACTAACTTGTTCTCAACTTCTCTGCTCTGCTGACAAATGCCCAGTGAGCAATGATAGGCACCAAGTATGGTGCCAGGTGGAGTTCTGACCAGAGAAAAGGCTTTATTTTCTTGAATTTGGGATTTTCTTTTTATCATTGAGGCTTGAATCTATTTTGATTTTAAGTAAACCTGAGTCAAGGGACACATCTTAAATTTTCACTTTGTTAAAAATTTATTTTTAAAATCTTATGTTTTGTGTCATTTTCGAGACTAGCTTCTTTGGCCACTTTAGAATGTCTCATGAGGGGTCGCGTTTTTTTCTGGATAATGTTGTCACTTTTCAGATAGGCTATTAAAGGCCCTGATAGAGGTCTTTGTCCAGTTTGACTGAATTGGGTATCATCGTTGGGAAAGCCTATGTCCCCATTCATTTTTATTTCCCTGGTACATTTCATTGATTCATATAAAGCCATGATTTTCATTCATTTATTCATCCATCCATCTTTCTATCCATCCATTCACTTATTCGAAATAGCCTTCTCCTAAAATTTACAAGTCTGGGATAAAAACACAAACAGAAGTTCCCTGCCCACAGCTCACTCCCTCCTCTTCACAGTCTCACCTCCAAAAATACAGCGTAGCTTCACCAACCCTCCGTTGAATCTGTTCTTCCCAGCCTGACAGGGGGTCCTTGGCTAAGCTTTCAGGACTGGGGACTGTACACCACCCATATGACCTGCTTTCAGGATAGATCTGGCCTTGGGGGGCAGGAGTTGGAGGAGAGGCTATTCTCGGGGGAAGTTTGAGGCTGTTTGGGCAGATAACTCAGAGGTCACAGGGATTAGACTAGGAGGGAGGAGGAAGCACACAAACTCCTGGCAGACACCCGCCTTGGTTCCATGAACTCCTTGCCCCCTGAGTAAAGTTGGAGGCCCAAGCAAGAGACTTTGGCTGTCCAGGCCTGTGGCTTGTATTGTTCAGCATTGTTCAAATATTTATTCAGTCTAGTCTGTATGCTAGATGCTGTTCTGGGCACTGGAACTACAACAATACAGAACAGACAAACGCCTAGTGACACATTCTAGTAGAAACAGACTAATAGAGAAACGAGGCTGCTTGTTTTGTTATTAGAACTTTTAATTTACTTGACAGCGAGAGTGAGTGAGAGAGAAAAAAATGTCAGTGAGCAAGGGAGAGTGAGAACTCCCAGCTGGTTCACTTCCCCAGCGCCTGCAATGGCTGGGACTTCGCCAGGGCTGGAGCTCGGAGCCTGGAACACAATCCAGGTCTCCCACTTGGGTGCTGGGAACTCAATTACTTGAACCATCACTGCTGCTTCTCAGGCTTTGCATTGCTGGGAAACTGGAGTCAGCAAGTGTAGGCCCTCTGGTATGGGATACAGGTGTCGCAACTGCTAGCCTAAGCACTCACTCTGAGGCCATTTTTTATATATTGGATTTGACTCACAGTATCAGGCTGTGGTGAATGTAGTATTATTCATGTGTATTTACTGATTTCACAAAGCACTACATTAGAAGGAAAATATAAAATATTCTTAAGGAAGGCTCAGGCACTATTGGAAGTCAGTATTGATTCTTACATCTCATTGAAAACTCAGTTTTACTGTGAAAGAATAAAGAACAGAGATCTCACATCTCACTTTTTAACAGTTTCCTCAACAAATGTTTACTGGGCACCCTTTTTAAAACAATTAACTCTTGAACTGCACTGTTAAAATGACTGCACACGCTAGGTCATTTTTTGGAGATTCAAGGTTCTTTGTGACTAAATAGGGGATGTTTCCCCATGTGGACTGTGTGCAATGCTGTACTGTAGGAATCTGAGTTTACAATGAGTTTTTATAACTAGCTGGGCAAGTCTTAGACTTCATTTCCCTCACCGAGAAATGGTAGGTTAGATAAATTAGCCCATAAATTCTTTGAAGGTCCAAGAGAATAATCTTTTGGACCTGAAGGCTGGTGAGCAAAGAGTTCTTTTGGTTACGGCAGTGAGAAAGGTGACATTGATAAGATGCTTTGAGTCATTTCTCCCTCAGGTTTTGACTCAGTAGTTCATCACACTTAAAAGGTAGTTCAGAAATGCAAGATTTATGCAACTACTCACGATTATTTGAATATGTCTTGATGGGTCAGACAACCCTAGTACTAGATACATACCTTATTGAAATACTTTCATCATGGCCTAATTTGGAAGTAACTTGACATTAATGAACCTTGACAGACAGGTGCTTTTCCATGGTGACTTGCAGGATGCCTGCTGTGCTGGGCTCAGGACACAGATGTCACATCATCATGCACCAATCACAGTGCATGGAGTTGAAAGAAGAGGAGATATAGGAGGGACTAGGAAGGAGGGGGAGGATCAAATGAGTTTATGCCTAGTGTTAGCCCTCAGGGATCACTTAACATAATTCTGTTTGACCTAACATTCAAATATTTATGACAAAGAAAACAGAAGTTATGGAAATGAGGAGTCTTAAGTGAAAGCATTCCATAGGCTATTATTTTATTTTGTAATTTTTATAAAGATTTATTTTATTTATTTGAAAGGTAGAGTTACAGAGAGGGAGAAAGAGAGAGAGAGAGAATCTTCTATCCACTGGTTCACTCCCCAAATGGCCACAACGACTGGGGCCAGGCCAGGCTGAAGCCAGGATCCAGGAACTTCTTTGGGGTCTCTCATAGGGGTGCAGGAGCCCAAAGACTTGGGGACCATCTTCCACTAATGCTTAGGAGCATTAGCAGGGAGCTAGATTGGAAGTGGAGCAGGCAGAACTTAAACCAATGCACATATAGGATGCTGGCACTGCAGGTCAGGGCTTTCCCACCGCACCAGAGCACCAGCCCCTGTCATACATTATTAATTTACATTTTAGCTATGTTGTCATCAAATATAGACCCCTGTCAGGTAATTGAGGCCATATATATATGTAGAGAGGTTCTGCATCTTCTTGTTCTTAACTAGTTCCTTAAATTACTAACACAGTGCTTTTGTTTTTCATTTTTGACTCATAAGCTGTTTTATTCTTTGGAGTCTTGATCTCCTCTCAGCTCCTGGGAAACATCTGCCTATCACATCTTATTACCAACTCTCCTGCTTTGTGGTAGTGCTGAGCTATTGAGCCCTTCACATGTGGCTAGTGTGATTGAAGAACACATGTTCAATTTTATTTCATCTTAGTTAATTAAAAATTATACTTCAATTGCTGCATTTAAATTGTGAACACCATTTTAGGTAGCACAACTGTGTTGTGTCATTAAGTATTTCACCGTGTGCATTGTCATCCCATCCAAATAGAAAAGTCAAGCATTACAGTTTTATATATTCTTTTAAAATCCTCAAAACATTTAGCATTTGGTTATTTGTATGTAGTATATGTAGGCAGTTGATGACCATGCTTGTATTTCAAAAGATCATAAGGAATGAATTAGATAGGAATTCTGATTTTAGTCTTCAAACTCTGAACTGCATAACCGTCCCCATCAACATTTACTCTATTGGAATGTAACCATATGCAAGATGAATAGATGTTCTATCCTCACAGGCATTGCAGTTCAACAGGTGAAATAGAAATTAGTCAGTTGTGGAGTCAGAAGTGATACTGGTTTAAAATGCCTGCTCTAGAGAAGAACCTAATCCAGATAGGTTTGAGAAGGCTGTGATCCATGTCAGATCCAGGTCAGAGGAAACGGATCACCTCTGAGTGACAAGAATACTCATCTGACTTTTAGAGAAGGTGTTTTTATTTTCATTACTTTTTAAATCAGAGCTACTTTAGTTGCTGTAACTCAAAACTATAGATACTGGCTTCTTTTACAAAAAAAAATATTAATCAATGCCACCCCTTAAAAAAAATAATGTATCCAAAAACCACAGTGGCACAATGAAGGTGAAGGCCAGTGGCCTGCAGGCCTAAATCACCCAACCCATCTTGAAACACGGACCAAAGAGTCTCACGTGTGCACAGTCAAGGGCTTGCACAAAAATAATGTATCAATAATTTTACATGCTGCTTCCTTTGACTTAATAATTACATTTTTAAATGACTGGCTTAAGGAAGTAATGCTAAATACTGAGGGGGAAAGCTTTATGAACAAATATTGCCATTTCAATGTTTCATATAATTATAAAATTAGAAGCAATCTAAATATTTAATATGGATTAATTAATACATGGTATATTTTATGAACTTTTATGCAGTTACTAAGACTGATGATTAAGAAAAATATATTATGAAAAATGTAATGCTAATATAAGTTAAAGGAAAGCAAGACATAGCAGTTTAAATGTAGTTTGATTATAATTTCACACTTATTTTTATAAAAAGAAAGCAAAGAAAACCATCTCAAAATTCCATACTAAAAATGACTAGCTGAAGAGGAATACACAAGTCCTGTATAAGTTATGAAATTTCCTCTATTTTTATGTTCAGAGCTTACTCCAAAGCACAGCTGAAATTACTTTTGTTGATCTTTGTAACTCATTTTGATAATTACATGTTAGTATCTTGTGTAACAAATTACCACAAACTTGATGGTTTGAATCAATAGAAATTTATTCTCGTATAGTTCTGGATGCCAGAAATCTGAAGTCAATATTACTTGGCTGAAAGCAAGGTGACAATTAGGGCCAAACACCCTCTGGAGGCTCCAGGGGACAATATATTCGTTGCCCCTTAGCTTCTGGTGACTGCCAGCATCCCTTGTTTTGAAGCTTCATCACCCTGTGTTTGCTTCTGCAGGAGCATTTTCTTCTCCTCTTTTCTGGTGTTTCCTGTTCTCCCTGTTTCTTCCTTATAAGGACACCTGATGATTATGTTTGAGGTTCACTCAATTAATTCAGGATAATCTCCCCATCCCCAAATCCTTAACTCTTATCTGCCAAGTCTGATTTTGCCTTACGTTATTAGCTTTTTGTTGCTACAGTGAAATACCTGAGATAAGCGACTTAAGAGGAGAGAGAGGTTTGTTTTGCTCACAGCTGTGGAGGTTAAAAGCACAACAAGCACATAGCAGGCTTTGGGGACAGCCCCATGGTGGATGGCAGAACATACACAGAAGGGTCACAAGGTGAGCCAGGAAGCAGACTGGGTGGAGCCAAGCTCTGGCTTTTCTTTTTCTTTATTTTCAACAGGCAGTGTGGATAGTGAGAGAGAGAGACAGAGAAAGGTCTTCCTTTTGCCGTTGGTTCACCCTCCAATGGCCGCCACGGCTGGCGCGCTGCAGCCGGTGCACCGTGCTGATCCGAAGCCAGGAGCAGGTGCTTATCCTGGTCTCCTATGGGGTGCAGGGCCCAAGCACTTGGGCCATCCTCCACTGCACTCCCTGGCCACAGCAGAGAGCTGGCCTGGAAGAGGGGCAACCCACTAAACCCTACTTCCCAAAATTTCCACCATTTCCTGCGAGTGCCAGCCTGTGGACTTCACCTTTTACATGTGGGCCCTTTGTAGACACTCAATATTCAAACCATAACACCTCATAAAATAACTTCCACAGGTTCCATGGGTTAGGACACGGATATCTTTTGAGAGGCTATTATTTAGCCTACCACACATAACTTGCTAACCCTTTGTTCAGTCAAACTTAAAATGGCCTTGGCCAAACTAATAAGAGGGAAAGAGGGAGAGAGGGAGAGAGGGAGAGAGGGAAGTGAGGGAGAGAGGGAAGTGAGGGAGAGAGGGAGAGAGGGAGAGAGAGAGAGAGAGAGAGAAAGAGAGAGAGATCTTTCCTCTGCTGGTTCACTCCCCAAATTGTAGTAACAGCCAAAGCTGTGCCAATCTGAAGCCAGGAGCTTCTTCTGGGTCATCCCACATGGGTACAGAGGCACAAGCACTCAGGCCATCTTCTGCTACTTCCCCAGGCCATTAGCAGAGAGCTGGATTGGAAGTGGAGCAGCCAGCACTAAAACTGGTGCCCTTATGGGATATCGGCACCACAGGTAGAAACTTGTCCTGCTATGTCACGGCACTGGCCCCCAAACAAATAAAGCTTTACTTCAGCATAAAGAAGTTAATTAACAATGATGGAACTTCAGGACTTAGTTTTGAGAAATAGCTTTGTTTAGGAGACCTTTCTGGTTTCTGGCAAATCATATCACACAGGTTATCTCTTACTGTACATAGGTGTAAAGGAAATCTGATGTGCTTTTATATAGTCTTACTTTAGTTTAAAAACTCAAGAACTATGAGTATAATGTATGGGAGGTTGAAAACCCAGAATTCATTAGCTCGTTTTAGGTACTGTTCAGGTGAGCTTATTTACTCATTCAATAAGTAAATAACAGAGTATGTCCTATGGGCTAGAACATATTCCATGTCCAAGAGAACCAATTTCCTGTTTCCTTTTAGTTGACTTTGCCAGCCCCTCAGGAAGAACCAATGATTCTCCACTTGGCGCATTGTGTGAATCTCATGTTCATTCTGATTATCTGTGCCATGGTATTTTGTCCATAAAACTATCCCAGTCACCAAACTAGAACTCCTCAGGTGAAGAAATTGTCTCAGGGCCAGTGCTGTGGCTCACTAGGCTAATCCTCCGCCTGCGGCACTGGCACACTGGGTTCTAGTCCTGGTCGGGGCACCGGATTCTGTCCCGGTTGCCCCTCTTCCAGGCCAGCTCTCTGCTGTGGCCCGGGAGTGCAGTGGAGGATAGCCCAAGTGCTTGGGAGACCAGGAGAAGCACCTGGCTCCTGGTTTCGGATCAGTGCGGCGTGCCGGCCGCAGCAGCCATTGAGGGGTGAACCACCGGAAAAGGAAGACCTTTCTCTCTGTCTCTCTCTCTCTCTCTCTCTCTCTCTCTCACTGTCCATTCTGCCTGTCAAAAAAAAAAAAAAAAAAAAAAGAAAGAAATGATCTCAGTCAGAGTAGATATTTGGGATAGCTGTTAAGTTTCAGCTTGGTATACTTGTATCAGTACCTGGGTTGAGTCCCAGCTCCTCTGTTTCCAATGCAGCTTCCTGCTGGTGCACAGTATGAGAGGCAGAAGATGATGGCTTGAATACTTCGCTTATTGCCACCCATGTGCATGATTGGATGGAGTTCAGTGTTCCTAGCTTTGGTCTGGTCCAGCTCTGGCTTTTGTGATTTTGTGATCAACTGGGGAGTGGAACAACAGATGAAAGATCTCAGATCTCTCTGCATCTGTCTATTTTTACGTCTCTGTAACTTTGCCTTTCAAATACAGTGAAAGTATTTTTTTTTAAAAGAAACTGTCTCATTTCCTTGGATCCCTGGCACCTAGGAGCACAAATTTGAATGTTGGAAAGGTATTGGATGATGCTTCCCAAGACCAACTTCAGACATAGTGTCCTTGATATTTTGTTGCATTTTTGTACGTGGTGTTGATGGTTGTCATTTTTCCATATCTCACTGCTCTCACATTTCATCATCTCCTTTTCCTAGATAATTGCTCTTATCCTTTTTTATGTGGAATCTCTACTGCATTATTTACCTTTAACTTTTTCTTCGCCTTATCTGTTTCCTGAGATCTTTGGTTGACCAATAGATTCTCTGTAGACCTTAAGAGCTTTTCGTGGGGACAGTTCTGAAGAGGACATACTTTTGAAAAGCTGTCAATCACTTCTTCATGACTGAAGCGCATCCTAGGATTCCCTGAGGACACAGGTAGAACAACCTTAGACCAGGCAAATGGATCCTCTGGCTCACACGCAGGCCTCAGGAGTCTCTCCTGTTGGAAAATGACTACCTTTAAAATTTCTATGACCTCTCTAGGACTGGTTGCTCCAAGTCTGGTCTGAGATTTTGCAGATCCCATTTTCTCATCCTCCAGTCAATGTTGGACAGATACCCTGAGAAATTCTTGGTTCAGAGGGCTGGGTATGTGCTCATTCCTGCTAGCAAGCACAGCATTTCTTTTGAGTGGCATTATGGAAATTGGACCTCACGAATGGCACTGACATGATGGTTTGGGGTAACTCACTCATGTCAGAAATAGGAAAATTTTGGAGGCCTTAGCTGTGGATAGTTCACTGCCTACCAATGGGTTTGGGATGCATGTGTGTGCCTATGTGTTGGCTTTCACCTAAACGTGTTCTGACCATGACATAACCTTTGGTCTGTAGAGCTGTTGGCTGGGGTGTGGTGGTAGATTTGCTTTTTCCTTGCACCCGCATGCTGGCATCCAAAGCAGTCACCCAGCTGGCTACAGGCTTTGTGCCACATGTCTGCATTGTAGTCCTCTGGGGGAGCCATGCCCATCTTTCTTGAGTTCTTTAGAGATTACTGTTCTGAATTCTCAATAGGCCATTTGAATCTATGTACTCATTTAGCATTATCAATGTGACATACTCTTCTGGTTAATCTTTTTTATAAGATTTATCTATTTATTTGAAAATCAGAGTTAGAGGAAGAGATGTGGGGGTGGGGAGAGAGGGAAAGAGAGAGAGAAATATCTTCCATCCATTGATTCATTCCCCTGATAGCTGTAACAGGTAGCGTTGAGCTGGGCCAAAGCAAGGAGCCAGGAGTTTCTTCCCAGAGCTGTCTCCCACGTGGGTAGCAGGGGCCCAAGCAATTGGGCCATCTTCCACTGCTTTTCCCAGACCATTAGTAGGGAGCTGGATTGGAAGTGGAGCAGCCAGGACACAAATCAGTGCCCATTTGGGTTACTGGCATTGTGGTGGCAGCTTTACCTGGTATAGCATAATGTCGATCCCTCTTCTGTTGACCTTAACCATGCAGAAGAAAGGATTGACATTCTTTGTGCAAATAAGGCTGATCATCTTATTCTGTCTACTAGTCCCTCTTCTGTCCTTTACATTGTTGTTAGGCTGTGCTCAGAATTGGAGGAACCCACATTCTTGTATACAATGAGAGTAGCTTAAAGGCTGAACTTCTCTTGGTCTATGACTATGCAATAAAATTCCAAAAGATAGACCTAAAATGATTGGGAGTATGGAGCATTTGGCACAGTGGTTAGGATGCTATTGGGGATGCTTATGTCCCATATCAGAGTGCCTGGGTTTGAGTCCCAGTGCTGCTCCCAATTCCAGCTTCCTGCTAATTTGCCCACCAAGAAACAGCAGGTGATGGCCCAAGGCATTGGGATTCTGCCACCTTGTGGGAAACCTAGATTGTGTTCTTGGTTTCTGGCAATGACCTAACCCAGTGGTGGTCATTCTGGGCTTTTGAGGAGTGAACCATCAGATAGAATATCTTTGTATATCTCATTGTCTGTCCCTTTGCCTTTCAAAATGAATAAATAAATAAGCAAAACAAGAAAACAAGTTATTATTAATGTATTCCTGCACACTCTAGGTAATGCTTGCATTTGGTCATCATCAATAAAATCCAGTTATGAGGGAGTCATTGTAAATGGTTATATATGGATGAAATGATGGATGATGCAGCATTATGAATAACTATGCACATAGTGCTGCATCATAACATTAAGAGACTATAGAAGCAAGGAGATCTATGTTGTTTCAGTACAGATTCCAAATAGTGATGGCATTGGGATATCTCAGGGGGCAGTAGAGGGGGAGAATATGAAGATAGTTGAGAGCTTCATAGTTGATCGTAAAGAATGTAGAGAGAGAGTTCTTGAGCCTGAGATGGTCTCTAGACCTTGTAAAGAGTCTTCACATTCACCCGTTGAGCAATGAACAAAAGTATGAATATCTCTTCTTTAACTATTATGTTAAATACTTATCAGTAATTCACTGTACCTTTAAAATGCATTTTGGAATGCATTTTAAAATTACATTGTTTGTGTAAATAAATGTCCCTTAAAATATATCTTGTAGAACACTGCACACCCTAGGGGTGGCCCCTGGTATTAAAAATTAAAACAACATTTTAATACCAAGATTTAATGCCTCTAAGAGCATTTCTTGAAGAATCTATAGGAGGTGGTTATTGTATAAACTTGTGGTTGAATATGGAGAAAAAAAGGACTTGTCTGGAGTATATGAAGGCAGTGAGAAGAATTAGGAAAGAGATTATTTATCAAAGGAAGCAGAAACATCTGAAAGTTCCCCAGAAGAAATAGCAGAAAGAGGAGGAAGAGTTTCAGAGGAAGCCTGGGGAAAGGTCAAAAACCGGGACAATAGAAAGAACCAAGATTATAGTAGGAAGTTTGTTGACTAAGCTTCTGTGACAAAGAGATTCCAAAACATTTTGGCTTACCCAGACATTCATTTCTCTCTGTCTGCTAGTTCACAGGGGCATGCTGGCACAGAGCTGTTAGGTTACTTTGCCATTATTATAACGTGGCCTCCACCTATGGGCTTAAAATAGCTGGTCCATGTCTTACCATCTCCCATCCAGTGAGATGGAGAAAAGGGACCATGGAAGCACACATTCAGTTTCTTTAAAGGTAAGATCTGAAAGTGGTGTACATGACCATCTCTTCACAACCAATTTGGCCAGCACTTTGAGATATGGTAACACCTAAATGCAAAAAATTCTTGTCCTTTGTTTGGTAGCTAGGCACCCAGCTAAAAATCTATTATGATTGAAGGAAGGAAGAAGTAATTTGGACAATAACTTCCTTTCTGGTATGGTAGATATGCTATATAGGTAAAAGTGATCAATGATATGCTATAAGCCAAGCTCATTGAGTAGACACCTTGGAGACTGGGAAATGAAAAACTGAAGACATGAATAATTCACATCTCTGACTAGAACTCTGTTGTTGCTCAAGGAATCATGTGTTTTGCAGTTTTATGTAATTTGAAGAGATTGTATTATTCCTTGGTCTCTGAAATGGCATGCACAGTCTTCATTTTCACCATCCCCAACTCTATTCTTCATGTATACAAAATTCTAGGATCCTCCAAGAGTTCTCTTCCCCTGTGGTTTCCTTCTATAATATAAAGCTCATGTTGTTTTCTTTCCTTCCAGACTCTCATTGAAATTGTCAATTCTTTTTTCATTATGTTATTTCTTGTATTATTTTCAAAATTTTTGCCATTTAATCTTTGCTTCTTTCTCAAATTTTCTGACTTTTCTTACAGCAGAAAACCCTCTCAAATTTCTTTTAGGTTCCCTGCAATATCTAGCTTAGTACTGGAGTGGGGCAGGGTGGGGGAGGAGGAGGGGCAGGTGCTCAATGTAGAGTATTTATTTCCCTTACTTGCACAAAAAATAGATACAAAAGCTTCAGGAAGTTTATCCACCACAGAATTGAGATGGCAAAATTTATGTATGAAGCCCAGATAATTGATAAATATAAGAGATTCAAGAATTCAAAGATCAGGTGACATTTAGTTATAAGCAAATATTGTTGAAAGAAGGATCATTTTGTTTACAAATCTTGCACTTGGTATAGATTTTACTGTAGTTGCAAAGTAAGCTTTTTTTTTTCACACCATGTATGAAACTCTCTGACTATGGGAGATAATGACAGGTTTTTAGTGCTGAATATAGATGACTTCTCTGTATCTAGTATCTAAATAACCAAGAAGCTCAACCAACTAGAAGAACAAAACAAAATAGGTTAAAGACTTACTTTAAAAAACAAAATTTCAAAGTATGTCAGGATTGACTTTATATCCTTCTGCATGGCTATACATTTTTCTAGATGAAATATATATGTATTTCTGCCAGCTATCATTAATGTGTAAGTTTCTATCATATTTCATAGTTGATATTTGAAAAAATAACTTTAGATTGTGTTAAAATGATTAATTAATGATTGAGAGAAATATAATCTAAAATCATGGGAAGTATGGAAAAATAAATATTCTTTCCAATGTAATTGCTTAAATTATTTCTTATTCTTAGAAATTCCCAGTTATACAAGATGGGTCATAATCATAGAGTTCACTTGCTGAGGCCTTAACTGACATTAAAACTTAGACTCTGTCTTAAGTAATTTACTAGTTATCAAAACAATTGTAAACAGATGGGGCAAAGAGGAGTAAATAACAAGGCAGATGAACAAATTTCATCTATTTTTATTAGTTAGTAGAAAGTATTCCAGAAACAAAGTACAGTAATGTTTAATATGCAAAAGTTACTTGAACTTTGTAATCTCTGGCTTACAAATTAATAATGCTCCCATCCACAGTTTCTGTTGGGGTAAAATGACTTAAACTTTGTATCTTGGGGTGAGTGTTTGGCCAGTGGTTAAGACATTGCTTGGAATGCTCACATCCCTTATCAGAGTGCCTGGGTTCAAGCTTCCTCTTCCAGTGTCCTACTAGTGTGTACCCTGGGAGAAAGGGATGAGAGACTCAGATTAAGTTTCAGGCTTTTAGCTTCAGCCTGGCCCATCCCTGGCTATTCCGGGCATTTAGGGGTGAACCAGTGGATAAGAGATCTATCTGTCTCTCTTTCCCTCTTCAATAACATTAATTAATTAGCCAATTAAAACCTTAAAGAATGATATTTACATAAGCTATTAAATTTATGTGTAATATTTGGTTTTCTTTGCAAAGTAAATGTAGCCTAAAATATTTTGTACAGTGGTATTGGTAAAATATTAAGAGTGTCCTACTTGGTGAATTGAAATTTCCAGCTATTTGTATCTAATCTTTTAATATTTAATACAGTGTTTCAGATCAGATAAATTTGTATGCGTAGTTCCTGATTTTGGGTGATTTCTTCCCAGGTTAGGGAACTAGTGCCTTAGAATACTTTAAGCAATTCAAATCCATGGAATTTTATTGCATTATTATCAAACCTCATCAAAGCAGGTTGTTATTAGTGTTATCATTTACAGTCTATTTCTGTTATGCTTTTCTTTTCTTCAGAGATGCAGTACTTAAAGTCCATCTTCTAAAGTGAATTCCACCAAAATCAATGTATGAAGTATATTATTGTGCTGTACAAATAACGTGTTGTTCACTGTTTCTGAGTAACCGTGCAATTTTAAATTAATTATAGATGAATTCCAAGTGGTATAATCTTGTGACTTTGATAACTTTGAAAACCAAAAAAGAAAAATGAGTTAAATAAATAAACAGATCCTGGTGTAAAGCAAAAAGGTAAAGGATTTGTGTGACAGCTAGGGCATAGTGGTCTGACCATTTTACCTGCATGTTTGTAGACAGTTCTGATTGGAGTTTGGATTTGCCAGTGTCTCTTATGTTCTGTCTCAGATCCAAATTACATATTGTATCATTTTATTACTGTGTTCATTGCATTGTTAGAAACAACATAATTGTGTCCTGATAGGATATGAAAAAGACTATTTCTTTTCAACTGGGGCACAGTTAGCTTTGTTTGTATTTTACTATTGATTTCCAAGGGTGTCACATGGTAGCTTTTTGTCACAGTGTGTACAGTTTGGCACAAATTTTCATAGCGTGCCACTATGATAGAGTTCCATCAAATGTACCAGACTCTGAAAACATTACCAAGAGTGTCTTTATTTTCCATTACTTTAAAAGATTAGTTGAAGATAGGATTCCGGTGAAGATGTGATTCCATTAATCAGATTGAAACTGAAATGATAAATATTGGGCTTCATTTTGAGAGAGCAGGAACATGTCAATCAGAATATTCTAAGAAGATCCTAAGTTTAGTCTTTTAGGTTCAGATAAATCCAGGAGAGTATTGGTCACGTTCCTATCCATGAGGGTAGATACTCGCGAAGTATCAGACATTTATCCTTAATAAGAAGGCAGAGTTAATAAAAATCTATTTTAAATAACTAAAATCCCTTTTGAAGTGTATTTGGCTGCCTCGTAGGGTGCATATAAATGTGTATGCTTTTAATTAGGCCCTTTTCAGAGCCCTGAATATTTTGTTTTATATAATATTTATATTAAATAGAGCAGTTGTTGAAGAATAGCCGCCTTCTGCACTGAGGAGAAAAATGGACAATATTAAAAGAAGTTAAGTTCTCCAGTGACAAGAAAAAGGCTTCCTGCAAACATTGCATGAATCACTGTCTCCACCTAGTGCTGGCTTTCAAGACTGAATTCCAGAGACCTAGCTGATGCTGTGAGGTTCTTCTTGATGTTATGTACATGTACTGTCATAGCTGGGCCTGCTAGTGCCATTACAGTTAAGGGTCTGTCAGCTCCTCATTTATAAAGCGAATATTAAGAGGTCTGTTGCTTTTACATAAAAGCTCATGCTGTGCCAGAACTCTGCCATCTAATGGCCTTTGCTCTATGTGAATGTTTATTAACAATGTTAAGTTGCACTTCACCATCTCATTTTATTTATTTTTCGAAAAGATTTGTTAATTTGAAAGGCAGAGTGACAAAGAGCAAAGGAGAAAAAGGGTTATGGAGGGATGTAGAGAGAGGGGTGGAGGAATGGAGGGAGGGAGAGAGAGAGAGAGAGATTGATTCCATCTACTAGTACACTCTCCAAATGCCCCCAACAGCCAGTGCTGAGCCAGACTGAAGCCAGGAGCCACAAATTCCATCAAGTCTCCTATGTGGGTGGCAGGGTTCCAAGAGTTTGGGCCATCATCTGCTATCTTCCCAGGAGCATTAGCAGGAAGCTGGATCCGATACAGCGTAGCTGGGACTCATACTGGCACTCTGATGTAGGATGCCAGCAAGGCAAGTGACAGCTTAACCTGCTGTGCCCCAATGCTGGTGCCATTGACCAACTAATTTTAAAGACATCCTGATGGGTTGACGTTCATATGCACTGCAATCAAATAAGTCAGTCTTTTCCCTTTCTTGGAAAATTTTGGAAGTAAACTAGAAAGTGATTTTATATTCATACCTGCATATTATGTAAAAACCATGACCACATTATACACATAAAGTTGAAATTGAGGCTCCTAATCAACAGGTCAATCCATTAGTCATTGTATTTCCACACCTATATTTACCTATTGTTTTCTACCCACTGGATAACCAAGCATTCTACTTACAGCTCACCATAATAGAGCAATCTCTTTTCAGGATTGTCCTTCAGAGCCACAGCCATGTGGCAAGCAATAGCAGTTCACTCTGATCAGAGCTCATGTATCCCACTGACCCCTTTGAGCCAGGCTTTAGGAACCAGACTTGAATCCTTTTGTCATTAGTCAAATGGCTTTAGAGAAACCCCACTAAGGTGGTTCCTCTCCTGTTGGTAATAAGGAAAAGAATTAGCAGAATAGATGCAGACCTTCTGGGTTTGCTCAAGCCTATCCTAAATATATCCGTTCCATTGTACAGTAGCTGCATCTGTTACTGCATGTCATGAAGAATATGAGTACACCTTGCTCACAATCGGTGATTCAGATTTCGTAGTCACTTCATGATGCATTATCAAGTTCTCAGTCTTAAAAACACCTTTTCCATATACCAGTGATTATTTTTTCATTTAAACAGGTTTTTTTTTTTTGTTGTTGTTGTTGTTGCAGAGAACGTACTTTGCTTAGAAGTCTTAGCGTTCATACTTCTCTTCTCTTGTTGGATTCACTTAACAAAGCATCCTTTCACCCCAGAAGTCATTAGTGCCATCTGATTCACCATATCATCATGTGGTAGACCCAGATAACAGAGAGTGTTATGCTGCAGCCTACATCTGTTTTAAGTCATGCCTTGGATGCCTCTTGAAACTGATAGCTTCCTGAATCATCTAGGATATGAGTCAGAACAGTACTTTGAAGTGAAATTTGTGTTATCTAAAACCCAAAAGGGTCCACCCATGCTATGTCTTTTGCTTTGTTACACAAAGTATAAGGTGTGACTTTACAATAGAATAATATCCCTGCACATATTAGACCAATGGACATCTATTGCACCTCTTCTATGTAGCAGTCCTTGGATGTTCAAAGGATTTTTTTCCCATTCTCTTGAACACAAGAAGGGACTACAATTTTGGTTACTGAAGTGGGAGAAAACCAGGAGAATGTTGTTTCACAGAAGTCAAAGGAACTCAAAGTGACAAGTGTGTGTTGAGGGGAAAATGATAATTTTTTTCAGACACTGTGGTTGGTTCAAGAATGCCTTAAGAAATAACCATTAGCAAAAACAAACAAACAAACAAACAAACAAACAAAAAAAAACGAACCATTAGCTTTGGTAATGTGAAAACCCTGACAAGGCAGTTTCATTGGTGTTACAGACATGAAAGTTTATTTGAATTTGTTTAAGAAAGGGAAGAGAAGATGTTTAAGGATTTTCTGCAAACAGGCACAAAGTAATAAGGCAATAACTGCAGGTGGATGTGAGGTATGCATTGATCCCAGGAGTGTTTGGTGAAATAAAATTGATATGACCTAAGTAGGCATGTTCCTATTGCTTCCACCTCCAATAGCAGGAGCTTGCACCTTCTGAACTTGCAATCATTCAAATATGCTGTATGAATGAATGAACTTTCCCTTTCTTTTTAGACTTCATTTCAGCTTATTGGGTATTTATTGTCTTGAGTGCAGCTAAAACTCGAGGAGGAATCGTGAGAAAATAAGACATAGAAGAAGCATTCATAAGACAATCAGTGCATGATTTCACTGAGCAAAGAAGGGAAATGTATCACAGAGGCTCCATTGCTTCTGAAAGTCTTCAACTTTCTGCTCCCATGTTGCTAACAGATAGGTCTTTACTGCTACCACGACCTCTCAGTGTCCCATAGTTTCCAGCAAGTTTTTGCAGATCTGAGCCCTTGAACACAGAGTGGGAGCACTGCAGATGGTTGTGATAAAGCTGGGTGATCTTAGAAAACATTCAGTCTCAGCTGAACATCATATGTGGTGGAAATTATAGGCAACACACTGCTACTGCATTCTCATTCAGGCATCAGTGATGTATTATATTAATAAATGTCCATCACATTATTTCTATGACTATATTAACTACAGTGATGATTCTCTTACTATAATGTTAAATTTTATTGCTTAACATTGATTTGGGAATTATACCTTTTTACTTTTTTAAAGATTTATTTACTTGTCTGAAAGAGTTACAGAGAGAGGGAGAGATCTAGAAGATCCATCTTCTGGTTCACTCCCCAGATGGCCACAATGATCAAGACTAGGACAGGCCAAAGCCAAGATCTAGGAGCTTCCTCTGGGTCTCCACATGTGCAGGGGCCCAAACACTTGGGCCATCAACCACTGCTATTCCCAGGCCATTAGCAAGGAGCTGAGGTGGAACAGCCAGGGCATGAACCTGGGCTCATATGAGATGCTAATGTTGCCGGTGGTGGCTTTACCTGCAGTGCCCCAATGCTGGCCCCAGTGCCACTTTACTTTTAAATAAGATTACTGTATCTCTTCTTAAATTACCAGTGATTGATTTTATTATGAAGTTTATATCTCTTCATAGAATGAATTAATCAGATTTGTGTATATTTTTGGTTCAGGATATTATATAGCTTGAAAATGATCTGTTCTATGACCCATGAAATTATATGAGCAAAAATGTGTTTTGTTTTCTATTGTAAATCTGTGAGTTTTTTTCCCAGAAATTCATTGAATTCATTACAATATTCTCATTTATTCATATAATACACAAGCAAAATGCACTCTTAAATCTTGTTTTAAATCTTTGATATATTTTCTTATTTGATTTATGTTATACTTTTATTAATCTATACTCATTTTTTAAATTTTATTTAAGTTATACAAGTTTCTCTTTACAGATTCTGGACATTAACCCTTTATCAGTTGTGTAGTATGCAAATACTTTCTCCCATTCTTTCAGCTGCCTCTTTGCTGAGTGTTTCTTTTGCAGTGCAGAGGCTTTTGATCTTGATGTAATCCCATTTGACAATTTTTGCTTTGATTGCATGTACTTCTAGGGTTATTCCAAGAAGTCTTTGACTATGCCAATGTCCTGCAGTGTTTGGCCCAATGTTCTCTAGTGATTTGATGGTATCAGATCATAGATTTGGATCTTTGATCCATTTGGTATGGATTTTTTTTGTAAAGTGTAAAGAATGGGTCTAGTTTCATATTTCTGCACATGGAGATCCAGTTTCCCCAGCACCATTTGTTAAAGAGACTGTGCTTTCTTCAAGGATTTATTTATTTATTTATTTGACAGGCAGAGTGGACAGTGAGAGAGAGAGACAGAGAGAAAGGTCTTCCTTTGCCGTTGGTTCACCCTCCAATGGCCGCCGCAGCCGGCACACTGAGGCCAGCGCAACGCGCTGATCCGATGGCAGGAGCCAGGTACTTATCCTGGTCTCCCATGGGGTGCAGGGCCCAAGTACTTGGGCCAACCTCCACTGCACTCCCTGGCCACAGCAGAGAGCTGGCTTGGAAGAGGGGCAACCGGGACAGAATCCAGTGCCCCGACCAGGACTAGAACCCGGTGTGCCGGCGCCGCAAGGCGGAGGATTAGCCTAGTGAGCTGCGGCGCCGGCCTAAGGATTTATTTTAACTCCTTTGTCAAAGATAACTTGGTAGCAGAAGCATGGACTGGTTTTTGGAGCTTCCATTCTGTTCCATTGGTCCAAAAGTCTGTTCTTGTGCCAGTACCAGGCTGTTTTGATTATAACTGCTCTGTAGTATGTCTTGAAGTAAGATGTTGTGATGCCTCTGGCTTTGTTTGTGTTATATAAGATTGCTTTAGATATTCAGGGTCTCCTGTGTTTCTGTATGAATTTTAGCATCATTTTTTTTTCTAGATCTGAAAAGAATGTCATTGGTATTTGGATTGAGATCACATTGAATCTGTAAATTGCTTCTGATAGTATGGACATTTTAATGATGTTTCTTCCAATCCATGAATATGGAAGATTTTCCCATTTTTTTCTGTATCTTCTTCTATTTCTTTCTTAGTGTTTTATAATTTTCATCATAGAGATCTTTGGCATCCTTGGTTAAATTTATTACAAAACGTTTAATTCTTTTTGAAGCTATTGTGAGGGGGACTGATCTTAAAAGTTCATTTTCAGCCATGGCATTGTCTGTGTATACAAAGGCTATTGATTTTCCTGTGTTAATTTTATATCCTGCCACTTTACCAAACTCTTTTATGAGTTCCAAAAGTCTCTTTGTGGAGTCTTTTGGATCCCCTGTATATAGGATCATGTCATCTCTAAATAGAGATAGTTTGATTTCCTACTTTCCAATTTGAATCCCTTTGATTTCTTTTTCTTGTCTAATGGCTCTGGCTAATACTTCCAGGATTATATTAAATAGTAATGATGAGGCCGGCACCATGGCTCAATAGGCTAATCCTCTGCCTGCGGTGCTGGCATACCGGGTTCTAGTCCCAGTCGGGGCACTGGATGCTGTCTCAGTTGCTCCTCTTCCAGGCCAGCCCTCTGCTATGGCCTGGGAGTGCAGTGGAGGATGGCCCAAGTGCTTGGGCCCTGCACCCCATGGAAGACCAGGAGAAACACCTGGCTCCTGGCTTCGGATCAGCGCAGTGCGCCAGCTGCAGCATGCTGGCCACTGCAGCCATTGGAGGGTGAACCAACAGTAAAAGGAAGACCTTTCTCTCTGTCTCTCTCTCTCTTTCTCACTGTCCACTCTGCCTGTCAAAAAAATAGCAATGGTGAGAGTGAGCATCCTTGTCTGGTTGAAGATCTTAGGGGGAATGATTTCAGCTTTTCCCCATTCAATAAGATGCTAGCCATGGGTTTGTCATAAATTGCCTTGATTGTGTTACGGAATGTTCCTTCTATACCCAATTTGCTTAAGGGTTTCATCATGAAAGGATGTTGTTGTCTTTTATCAAATGCTTTCTCTGTGTCTACATAACTACATGTTATTTTTTTCAGTTTGCGTCTAGATAACTACATGTTTTTTTTTCAGTTTATTAATGTGATATATGACATTTATTGATTTGTAAATGTTAATCATCCCTTCATACCAGGAATAAATACCACTTGGTCTGTGTGAATGACCTTTCTGATGTGTTATTGGATTCAATTAGCTAATATTTTGTTGAGGATTTTTGCATCTATGTTCATCAGAGATGTTGATACATAGTTCTCTTTCTCTGTTTTCTCTGTTGTATCTTTTTTTTTTTTTTTTGACAGGCAGAGTTAGACAGTGAGAGAGAGATTGACGGAGAGAAAGGTCTTCCTTTTCCGTTGGTTCACCCCACAAATGGCTGCTATGCCCAGCATGCTGTGCCGATCTGAAGCCAGGAGCCATGTGCCTCCTCCTGGTCTTCCATGCGGATGCAGGGCCCAAGGACTTGGGCCATGCTCCACTGCCTTCCCAGGCTACAGCAGAGAGCTGCACTGGAAGAGGAGCAACCTGGACAGAATCTGGTGCCTCAACCGGGACTAGAACCCGGGGTGCCAGCGCCACAGGCAGAGGATTAGCCAAGTGAGCCACAGCGCCGGCCTGTTGTATCTTTTTCTAGCTCAGCAATTAAGATAATGCAGGCTTCGTAGAAGGAGCTTGGGGGTTTCCTCCCCTTTAGTTGTTTTGAATAGTTTGAGAAGAATTGGAATTAGTTCTTCTTTAAATGTCTGGTAGAATTCAGCAGTGAATCTGTAGCACTGATTGCTATAAACTTCCCTCTAAACACTGCTTTTGTGTATCCCATAAATTTTGATATGTATATTGTCCTTTTAATCTGTTTCAAGAAATTTTTTTATTTCTCTTTTGATTTCTTCTATGACCACTGTTCATTTGGGTACATGTTGTTTGTCTCCATGTGCTTGCATATGATCTAGAAATTTTTGAGATGTTGATTTCCAGCTTCATTCCATTGTGGTCTGAGAAGATGCATGGTATGATTTTGATTTTTTTGAATTTTCTCTGACTTGCTTTATGGTCCAGCATATGGTCTCTCCTAGAGAAAGTTCTTTGCACTGATAAGAAGAATGTATTCTCAACTGTGGGGTTAAAAGTTCTGTAGATACCAGTTAGGCCCATTTGGTCCAGAGGGTCAATTAGCTCTGTTATTTCTTTGTTGTTTAGTTAATCTGTATATTGATGAAACTGGGGTGTTGAAGTCCCCATTACTATTGTATTGGAGTCTGTGTCACCCTTTAGATCCATTAACATTTCTTTTAAATAGCCAGGTACCCTGTAATTGGGTGTGTATACATTTATTATAGTCACATCTTCCTGTTTAATTTTTCCCTTAATCATTACATAGTGCCATTCTTCATCTCTTTTAAATTTTTATATTAAAGTCTATTTTGTCTGATATTAGGATGACTATAGTTGCTATTTTTCTGCTTTATGTTAGCATGTAATATCTTTTTCCATCCTTTCACTTTTGGTCTGTGTTTATATTTGTTGGTGAGATGTGTTTCTTTTAGGCAGCAAAAGATGGGTCTTATTTTTGAATCCATTAGCCAATGTGTATATTTTAACTGGAGAGTTAAGGCCATTTACATTCAAGGCAACTGTTGATAAGTAGCGACGTGGACCTGCCACTTTTCCATAAATATTCCTATTGTTTACTTTGGATTTCTTTTGTACTTTTACAGGGATGTTTTCTGCTTTCACATTCTTTCATAGCAATGGCTGTCTTTCTGTGTTTCTATGTGTAACACATCCTTAAAGAGTCTTTTGTAAGGCTGGACAAGTGGCAACAAATTCTTTGAAATTCTATTTGTTATGGAAGATCTTTATTTCACCTTCATTCATAAGTAAGAGCTTTTCAGGGTAAATTGAAATGGGTTGACAATTTTTTTTCTTTTAATATTTGGACTATATATTGCCATTTCCTTCTAGCCTCTAGAGTTTCTGATGAAAAGTCAGCTGTGAGTCTAATTGGAGATCCTCTGAAAGCAATCTGGCATTTCTTTTGTGCACATTTTAGAATATTTTCTTCATGTTTTACTGAGAAAAGTTTGACTACAATATGTCATGATGAATATCTTTTCTGGTAATTTCTGTTAGAATGTCTGTGTGCTTCCTCTATGTAAATGTCCCTTCTTTCTCCAATTTCTGTAATTATTTCACCAAATAGGCCTTCTAATTCATTCTCTCTTTTAATACCTTCAGAAACACATTATTTCACAATATTTATGGCATACTATCAAATATTGTTGGGTTGTTTGATAGTATCCCATAATTCTCCAACACTGTTTTTAAATTTTCTGTTTTCTTTTTCTTCTTTTTTTCTTTATTGGTCTGACTGTAAGATTTCTAAACATTTGTCTTCTAGTTCAGATATTCTTTCTTCTGCCTTGTCAAGTCTGCTGTTAAGTCTTTCTACCACATTTTTCATTCGATCTATCGAATTCTTCATTTCTAATATTTCATTTTGATTTCTCCTTAAAATCTCAATTAAATGGGAAAAATTTTCATTCATGTCATGCATGGTTTTCTTTAGTTTGTGAATTTGCTTCTGATCGCTTTTGAGTAATCTTATTTTGAATTCTATTTCCAGCATTTCCTCAATTTCTTCATCTTCATATTCTATTATTGACATATTGTGTTCCTTTGGTTGGGGGGGGGGTGTCATGGCTTCTTCTTTATTCTTGTTTCTTGAATTTCTGCAGTTGTTTTTAGGCATTTGTGGAGTTGATTTTTGTTTCCTTTTTTTCTTCTAATGGCTTTTATCTTTGAGCTATGCCTCTGTGGCTTAGTGGAATATCTGCAGTTTTAGTGAATACCAAGAGATGTGTGGTGGATATGGCCAAGGAGCTCTGGTCAGTGCTCCAGGGTGGGATGGGTATTCAGGGTAACACTCAAGTTGGATGTGGTAGATCTCAATGCCCATGTGTTAGTCCTCAATGTGTTTTGTACCACCTTATGAACTGCACAAATGATCTGTGCAGTCCTCACTATGAGCATAGTTCCTACTGCAATGACATGCTCTAGGCAACCAAGGAGCTCCAAGTGTGTGGACTTCACCCAGTGATTGCCCCAAGACCCAGCTACACCATGTACCTTCTCATGTAACCACTAGGTCCCTACAGTCTCAGCAAACAAGGCTCCCAAAGTTGCCAGGTGCAGAGGTTACTCTCTGCCCTGCCAGCCTGTCCATCAACAGAGAGGCAGATGTTCCCTGAGACAGCTCTGCCTAGGTGTCTCGATCCTGGGAAGCTGTGGGTACCTCATGATTCTACATTGTTGTCCAGCCACCTCCCAGGCCAGGCTCAAAGTCAGTGGGAACTGTGGATTGTTCTGTCTGCTAGAATCTCTGGATCACACACATACACAAGAGCTACTGGCCTAATGTTGCTCTCACCCCACCACTGCTGCCAGTACTGCTAAGAAGAAGGCATTCTGTCTCAGCCAGTTGCTGTGTGTGCACACAAAGGCTTCCACAGCTCCCACCCAAACCCAAAATGGTGCCTTCCCTTTCTCAGCTGGGCAGCGGGCACTGTCAAATTAAGTTAGGGCAAGATGAACATGCCCCGTCTACTTCCACTGAGTCTGCAGCCACCACCAGCAACTGCTATTCCCCAGGGCTCCAGTCCAGATTCATGCCACATTCTCCCTCCAGCTATATCACCACAGGTTGCAGTCTGGTCTCACCTCCATCTCCAAGCTGCCATCCACTCCAGTTCTCAGCTACTGCAGTCCTGTGTTGTGTCCCTGTTTGTAATATGTGTCTACACCCTCCACACAGGTCCACAGTGTTCCTCTTCCTCTATTAGGATTTCCAGTGCAGTTTTGTCTCCAATTTCCCCCTACACTTTTTTTTTTAATGTTTATCCCTAGCCTAGTGCAGGAATACGCCATCTTGGAATCTCCTAATCTATACTTATTGATAGGAGATTTGCTATTCTATTATTTGTTTCAAAAACATTTATTCAAAGCTCTGAGCTGAAGCACTGTTTTCTAAATTATTTATTTCTTTTTGAATCCTTTTAAATTTCCCTTCACCTACTTACCATAAGACAATTTATTTAAATTTGGGTTATTTAATTTTTTTAAAAATGGGTCATTTAAGCCAAAAGTTTTATTTTTTAACCAACTAATACTTTTTTCATGTTAATGTGATTTAATACAAAGGGAACAGATTCAGTGTAGTTTATAGATATAATTCAAAGAATATAATGAAACTACTTCCTTGGCTTCTACCCCCTTTCTCTCTCCTTCCTTCCTTCATTTCCTCTCTCCCTCCCATCTTTCTTTCTTTGCTTCATTCCTTTCTTGCTTCTTTCTTCCTTCCTTCCTTTCTTTCTTGGTTTTTGAGATAGCATATTTTAAGTTACATTATAGTAAAAAGCTTAATGCTCCATCAAGTGACGAGTTCAACAAGTAAAAAGTAAAAAGACTCTATTTCAGCAGGAATATAGGCAAGGGCTTTAAACAATAACCAAATTAAAAAATGACCATTTCACTCATATACAGTGAATGTTAAAATAACCACAGATCATTAAAACTGTAGTAGTATATCATTCACAACCAGTGGATGTAAAACAAAGTTTGACAAAACTATATTTGCAGCAATATTGACACACACAGGCATTTCTTTCATTTAAAATTTTTTTTTCTTTTTTAACCTTAGCTCTCACATTTAAGGTAGAATATATGGTATTTGCCTCTGGGTTTGGCTTGATTCACTCAATATGATGTCCTCCAGTTGCATCCATTTTTTTCCAAATGATAGACTTTCATTCTTTTTATAGGTGAATAATATTCCATTGTAATATATAAACCACATTTTTTTATCCATTCATCTAATGACAGACTCCTTGGTTACTTTATCTACCTAACTCTTTAAAAATATGCACTTGGTGTCAGTACTGTGGTACAGCAGGTAAAGCTACCACCTGCAATGTCAGCACCACGTATAGACACCAGTAGGAGTCCTGGCTGCTCCACTTCTGAACCAGCTCCCTGCTAATGTGCCTGGGAAAGCAGCAGAAGATGGCCAAGATATTGTACCCCTGTATACCTGTGGGAGACCTGGATGCTGGCGTTGGCCTGGCCCAGACCTGGCTGTTGTGGTCATTTGTGGAGTGAACCAGTGGGTGGAATCAATCTCTATCTTCCTTCCTCCTTCCCTTCTTTCCTCCCTCCCCCCCTCCCTTCCTTCCTCTCTCTCTCTTTCCCTGCCTCTGCCTCTCCCTCTCTGTAACACTGTCTTTCAAGTAAGTGAACTGATCTTTTAAAAAATGTACTTAACATTTTGAATTTACTTTGAATATAATTGTAAATGTTTCCTTTATATTTTCATGTATATTATATTCAGTGCTAACTAAATTCTTATTGATCACATAATTTTCCCCCTCAATCTGGTAAGAGAATATTTTGGGGGAAGAAATTATTTAAATTATAAAATTTAGAATTTCAGTTATATCTAATTTTATTCTATTATTTTCCACACTATGTGGATTATATGATGTTCACTTTAAAACTGTACTGTAGTTTAGTTAATATGTTACAGTTATTACAAATGTTCCTTGAATTATTGAAAAAGGTGTATTCTTTTTTTTCTTTTTTTTTTTTTTAAAGATCCATTTATTTGGAAGGCAGAGTCACAGAGAGGCAGAGGCAGGGAGAAAGAGAGAGAGAGAGTGAGAGTGAGAGCGCGAGAGAGAAGTCTTCCATCCGCTGGTTCACTCTCCAGATGGCCATAACAGCCAGAGTTGTTCCGATCCAAAGCCAGGAGCCAGGAGCTTCTTTCAGGTCTCCCATGAGGGTGCAGGGGCCCAAGGACTTGGGCCATCCTCCACTGCCCTACCTGGCAACAGCAGAGAGCTGGATCGGAAGTGGAGCACCCCAGACCCAAACCAGCACCCACGTGAGATGCCGGCACCACAAGCAGTGGCTCTACCCACTATGCCACAGTGCTAGCCCCAGGTGTATTGTTTTTTCATCAGACTACAGTATATATAAATTAATGGTCATGATTACATTTATTAGTAATAGCAGTCAGATAATCTCTGTCCTCATTTATTACTTTAAAAAAGTAATAAAACTTTTATCTGGTATCTTATAATCTGTTAGTTACTTGATAATGCCTTCTCCAATAATTGTGTGTATGTCAGTTTCTCTTTGGATGTCTAAATGATTTGCTTGATTTTTTCTCTTTTAATATTTCCACTTTTGTCATTATTATTATTATTATTATTATTTTTTTTTTTTTGACAGGCAGAGTGGACAGTGAGAGAGACAGACAGAGAGAGAAAGGTCTTCCTTTGCCGTTGGTTCACCCTCCAATGGCCGCCGCTGCAGCCGGCGCACCGCGCTGATCCGATGGCAGGAGCCAGGATCCAGGTGCTTTTCCTGGTCTCCCATGGGGTGCAGGGCCCAAGCACCTGGGCCATCCTCCACTGCACTCCCTGGCCATAGCAGAGAGCTGGCCTGGAAGAGGGGCAACCGGGACAGAATCCGGCGCCCCAACCGGGACTAGAACCCGGTGTGCCGGCGCCGCAAGGTGGAGGATTAGCCTATTGAGCCACGGCGCCGGCTTGTCATTATTATTATTATAAAATGACTATTTTGTTTTTTGCCTCAAATTCCTCTATTACAACATTTCCAATTTTTCCTTGAACGTGTTTTTCTGTTTGTTAAAATGTGTTCTTTTACTTTTAGATGACTTTCATTTGTGTCTCTTCTGAGCAGAAAATTATCAGATTGGAGTTTTGAATGCAAAGTAAGTTTTCCCTGGTACACAGTAGCACACTAGACCTTGCTAATTTTCTCTTTGTTTTGTTTCAGGTGGGCCATAAAGCATGAAGGGACTAGTAAGCCAGGCCAGTGGAAACATTCCCGAGTTGAAAATCCTCTGTGGAACAAGCTTGCGTACATGTGGCCAGTCCTGCCCAGTGGCCAGCTGAATGAGGTTGTATTGTTGAGTAGGCTGGTTGTGTAGTCTAGTGGCTATTTAGTATGGTGTTTGTCAAGACATTTAAGGCCCAGTGTGTGGTCAACTTTCTTCAAACGTTCATGCATCTGTTGAATTTCTGCTGTTTGTTTAAGAGAGAAAACTTGCTAATTCTTTTTATCAAATAATTGGGAGATGTGTCTAAGTCTCCTATTATAGAGACAAATCTGTTTATTTCTTGTGGCCTATCAGATTTTACTTTATGTATTTTAAAATTTAGTTCTAGCACACCCATGTCCAAAACATTACCATTCCTTGGTGAACTGAAGCTTTTATCATTATGTAGAAACTCTAGCTCTACTAAAAAGTCTCATTTTTCTCATATTAATAGAAATATCTCAACTTCCTTTTGCTTATTACTTGGCTAATATATCTTCCTTCCGTCTTTTCACTGTGTATATTCTGCTTCACGTGACGCCTCAATATTCAGCACACAGTAAATTGAAACAAATTTGTCTGACAATCTTATACCTAAACTAAAGCAGTTCATCTATTTATTGTAGTTGAAAATTTACACAGGTTTTTCAACAAGTTCATGGAAAATACATGTTATCAAAAAACTATGCATGGATATCGACAATTTTTGCACTAGAATAGACTTATCTTTAATTCTATTTTCTCATGGACTTTTTGAAATACCCTCCTATTTTATTTACTATTGGCTTTCTACTTGTTTTGGCTTTTCTATTCCTTTCTCCTTACCCCCTCCCACCCGTCTTATGTTCTTTTAGATTGACTATATTTTTCCTTATTATACTTTTACCATCTTCTAGTTTGACCATGATAACCTCAATTTCTGTTCATTTTTGTCAATACCCTGAGCATTTTAGCTTACATACACAAACAGTCAAAAGGTAAAGCTAATGAATGTGTTTACTCTTCTTAAATAATCAAGAACATGAAAGTATTTTAATTTCAACCATATGATTTTTATGTAAGCTATTTCATCGTATATTTTAGTTTTATCTTTTAAAAATTTTCACAAGATACTAATATTGTGGTGTCATACAATATTTTTTAGATTTACCCTCAAATTTTTATCTTTCTTGCTGTAATTCCTTCTTATGTCTCAGTTCATCTACCTAGACTTCTCTTCTGACTTATATACAGCATTCTTTTTGTTTTGATGACAAATGCTTCAAGTCTATACTTATCTTAAAGCATCTTTATTTTTTATTTTTATTTTTTAAGATTTATTATATTTATTTGAAAGACAGAGCTACAGAGAGGTAGAGACATAGAGAGAGGTCTTCTATCTGCTGGTTCATTCCCCAGATGGCTGCAACAGCCAGAGCTGCACCAGTCTGAAACCAGGATCCAGGAGTTTCTTCCTGGTCTCCCACGTGGATGCAGCAGCCCAAGGACTTGGGCCACCTTCTACTGCTTTCCCAGGCCACAGCAGAGAGCTGGATCGGAAGAGGAGCAGCTGGAACTAGAACTGGCACCCATATAGGATGCCAGCACTGCAGGCCAGGGCTTTAACCCACTGCACCACAGTGCCAGCCCCAAAGCACCTTTATTTTGCCCCCGTTCATATAAAGTATTCTCAGTTAGCAAACTGAGGATATTATCAATGCTCTCCAACTTCCATTGTTTTCTTTTTAAGATTTATTTATTTATTTGAAAGTCAAAGTTACACAGAGAGAGAGGAGAGGCAGAAAGAGAGAGAGGTCTTCTATCTGCTGGTTCACTGCCCAACTGGCCACAAAGGCTGGAGCTGCACCAATCTGAAGCCAGGAGCCAGGAACCAGGAGCCATCTCCAGGTCTCCCACATGGGTGCAGGGGCCCATGGATTTGGGCCACCTTCCACTGCTTTCCTAGGCTTTAGCAGAGAGCTGGATCAAAAGTGGAGCAGCCAGGAATTGAATCGGCACCCATTTGGGATGCTGGCACTGCAGGCGGCATCTTTACCTGCTAAGCCATCATTCTATTGAACACAATCTATCTTTTCTTTATGACTTCTTTTAACATCTTCTCTATGATGCTCTGTATTTTATTATAAGATATCTGACAGAGAATTTCTTTTTATTTATTCTGCTTCAGCTTTCAGATTCTTTGGGGTCCATGAATATATGCACTGGTTTGTTGCATCGTTTCTGGAAAATTATCACTGACCTTTCTTCCAGTATTCCTTCTTGCATATCTTTTGCTGCGCTGTCTATGGAACTCTGACTAGCTACATGCTAGAACTCCTTATTTTGACCTCCATTTGACTTGGCCTCTCATATTTTCCATGTCTTAATCTTTTATGATGCATTTTCCATTATATTTTCAGATGTTTTTCCTCAGGATTATTTTTCATTCATCTTTGTCCACTGTGTTTTAAATCTTTTTTTTTTTTTTTTTTTGACAGGCAGAGTGGACAGTGAGAGAGACAGAGAGAAAGGTCTTCCTTTGCCGTTGGTTCACCCTCCAATGGCCGCCACGGCCAGAGCGCTGCGGCCAGCGCACCGCACTGCTCCGATGGCAGGAGCCAGGAGCCAGGTGCTTTTCCTGGTCTCCCATGGGGTGCAGGGCCCAAGCACCTGGGCCATCCTCCACTGCACTCCCTGGCCACAGCAGAGGGCTGGCCTGGAAGAGGGGCAACCGGGACAGAATCCGGCGCCCCAACCGGGACTAGAACCCGGTGTGCTGGCGCCGCTAGGCGGAGGATTAGCCTAGTGAGCCGCGGTGCCAGCTGTGTTTTAAATCTTAAGGAAGGATCAGCCTGTAGTGCGAATTCTCAATGAAGATTATTTTTCTTCTCCCACACAATGAAAATATTTGCAAATGTTTATTTAACTTGCAGTTTTCTGGAGAGATCTTCTTTCTGGTTTGCCTTTCTGGTGAAATTTAGTCTGTTGAGATTCTTGTTCCATGAAGATATAAGGTCTCCTTTTAGACCTCTCAGCTTGACTGGGCCCTGGAGTTTGTCTCCTGTGCCTTTCCCCTGCAAGTGCACAGAAGCAAAAACTCAAGTTCTCCCGTATTCAGAAAATCTCCTTAAGACAAAAGCCAGCCTCAGCATTTTCCTCACTTCGATGGGTTTATAGTATGTGTTATTTTATTACTAGGTCAAAAATACATTCTAAAAGATTTTTAAAACATTTTTTCCTGAATTTCTTAGTTGTTTTCAGCAATGAGTCAATCAGTTTACATAACTTATGTATTTTGTGGTCTCAGTTTTTTTCCAATTCTCTTAAATCATGATTCCCTGTCCCTCCTCCTCTATTCCATCAGTGGATCTCAAAACTTTAGAGGAAGGATATATGGCATTTGAAATCAACTGGTTGTTGCTTAGGCTCCCCAGAGATGCTGTATTTTCTGACTTCAGTGAAGCAGTAGTCTAGAAAGCTGAGGTTTGTTGAAAGAAGATAGAGTTCTTCAAAATAATGGAAGCAGTGGCTGGTGCTGCGGCTTAATAGGCTAATCCTCCGCCTTGCGGCGCCGGCACACCGGGTTCTAGTCCCGGTCGGGGTGCCAGATTCTGTCCTGGTTGCCCCTCTTCCAGGCCAGTTCTCTGCTATGGCCCAGGAGTGCAGTGGAGGATGGCCCAAGTACTTGGGCCCTGCACCCCATGGGAGACCAGGAGAAGCACCTGGCTCCTGCCTTCGGATTAGCGAGGCGCGCGGCCACAGCACACCGGCTACAGCAGCCATTGGAGGGTGAACCAATGGCAAAGGAAGACCTTTCTCTCTGTCTCTCTCTCTCTCTCTCACTGTCTACTCTGCCTGTCAAAAAAATAAAAATAAAAAAAATAATAATGGAAGCAGTAGGGTGGGCAGCCCAAGTCGGATGAACCTACACGTGAGGGTCAGGGTTTGCAACACTAGTGAAGCCAACATGGAGTCAAGCCTGGAGCAGCAGCAGAGAGAGACCAGGAAGCCTAGTTGAGTCCCTTCCCCCTTAAAAAAGACGGTCGACTGCACTCATTATAGATTTTTCCCCCGATGTGCAGAAAGAATAACAGCTAAAACAGAGCAGGCAGGATAACTTATACTTCAACTCCTGGTAGGCAGATGGCAGCAAGTTGCCCACTAGCCAGCGAGGAGCAAAAGCATGTCCTTAGAGGCTGCTGCAGACCCCGGACAGCACAGGGGCCTGCATGTCGACAGCGGGTCCCCTTTCCCATGGTGTTAGTTTAGTGAACTTTCATTTAAACTGAGAAACCACACTGAGGAGAGGGGGAGGGGAGAGGTACATTTGTGAAAGAAAACAACAGTTCTGGTAAAAAAAAAAATGTGAACCTTCAGTTTGATTGAGTATGCATTTAAGAGTTCAGAACTTAAAAAATAGGCTATTTTAAATGGCAGAAACTGGAGCACCTCTGATTGGAGTTTTAAGCTTCCTGCCCATCTAATGGATGCATGGGGATTAGGGACACCTCGTAAGAAGGTACTTCTTGGCCAGCGCCATGGCTCACTAGGCTAATCCTCCACCTTGTGGCGCCGGCACACGGGGTTCTAGTCCCGGTCAGGGCACCGGATTCTATCCCGGTTGCCCCTCTTCCAGGCCAGCTCTCTGCTGTGGCCAGGGAGTGCAGTGGAGGATGGCCCAAGTGCTTGGGCCCTGCACCCCATGGGAGACCAGGAGAAGCACCTGGCTCCTGCCTTCAGATCAGCGTGGTGCGCCAGCCGCGACGGCCATTGGAGGGTGAACCAACAGCAAAGGAAGACCTTTCTCTCTCTCTCTCACTGTCCACTCTGCCTGTCAAAAAAAAAAAAAAAAAAAGGTACTTCTTTATGAGAAAAGTGTAAATAATGAAAATTTATACAGATATGTCCTTGTCTGTGTTTTACCATTAACACATAGGTAAAAGTACTTCAATAATTAATTACTTGATTTAAAGTCAAATGGTGATTCTATCAGGAATCTAACTTACCCAGGTTCTTTCTAGTAATGATCTTAACATTTTCTGTTGATGGTTTGGAATTTGGTGACTAAATGATCTAAGGAATGAATTCAGACTGCTCTAAACTTATTCATCCAATCAAATAGAACAGTAAATTTTAGGCTGAATGATTGACTATTTCTTCATGGCAGCAAAATTCTGGCCCTTATGGTTAACTGAAAAAAAATACTAAAGCACTAAAATAAGCTAAAATCAGACATATTGACTGAATAACTCAGTCTAAGGGTCTTGCAACTTCTTGAAATGTTTGAGATCAAACCTGCTTAACAGTCATGGCACTCTGATAACTTTCCCTCAAGTTAAATATGATCTATTTTGCTTCAAGTATAGAACCATCTTATTTGAATGAACTGTATTTTCTTCCATTCACATTTTCACAAAATTGTTTTATTTAAGCAGAAATATTATTTTATTCCAATGTTTACTTAAATGTAATTAGTATTTTGATTGGTAAATCTTTCCATATAAATAAACTATGATTGGGAAATGTGACATTCATATTTTAGTATCCAAAACACTTTGGGCACCATAAGCATATGCATAAATTTTACAGAAGATTTAACCAACCAATTTTATTATATATTTAACTGTTCTTCATTATATATTTAGGTAATGCACACAGCACAGGAAGGAGATAGACATGGTCTCTATCTTCATGAAGCTTCCAGTGTAAGATAGGCTATGAGTCAAGAAGGAAGAAACCAGTCAGGAAAGAGGCAGAGTTGATAAATAAAAGAGAAAGAAGGTAGAGGAAGAAACTCCCAGAGACAGTTTGGTGTCCCAGAAATCAGGACTATTTGATGGTCCAGTGCCTGGAGTCCTACAGTCAGAGAGAAAACAGGTTAGCCAGGGTGGTTGTCTAAATGGCCCTGAAAATGAAGCGAAAATACTGACTCTAGGGAAGTCGTTTCATAAGCACATTCCTGAGTGAGAATTCAATTCTCCTGTTAATTCCTTAACAAGGATATTCAAAATAGAATGATGACTAAGGGGAGATATAAGGAAATATGGGTAATATGGAAATACGGAGTTATCTTTGAAGTGTCCGAGACTATTTAAGTCTCAGTGCTGACACCTCTTCTGAAAACTGATTTAACACTGTTCTCACTTTGAAGTATTATTCATTATGAAACAATTGATAATATTTTTATGAACAGACAGCATTTCATATATCTGAGGATATCAGTACTTTAAAATATGTTAAGGCCTTGTGAAAATGGAAGATTCATGAATTCTTTCATGAATCTGTGCTTAAGTTCCCTGGAATAATTTATAGAAAATCAAATTATTTTCTCACACCTTAGGGACAAAAGTTTTGAATTAAGCTAAGTACTTAAACATAAGGAGCATTAGATTTTCATATTCAAGGATGAAATTTTTGAAAAAGTGACTTTGAATAGACTTTGGATTTTAGGATATGTCACTGCATACTATTTTTAAATTTCTTAATTAAAGAATTAAGATACATGTGGATGGGCCCATGCACAAACAAAAGTTTAAGCACACATTTTATTAATCAGTTATGATATGTTAATTACCTATCAGAACAAAGGAGAGAAAGATGTGAGAAGGCTGGAGATGGAAAACTGAAGAGGAAGGGAGACTAAGAAACATAAACATTTTGTTAAGAGCTGGCTCCCCAAGCAAATACGTGCTGGTGAAAAAGAGAAAGTGGAATTATCTCCTTGAGGGAGGACCAGGGTCCATCCAGAGTCTCCTGACCATGCAGCTGTGTAAGGGAGTAATGTGTACACAGAGAAAACCAATAAAGAAATGAAAAGGAACATGAGAATTCCAACTGAGAAAATGGAAGGGAAGAAATAGCACTCCGGGAAGTTTAATTATCCATGGTTTTGTTGTCCTTCATTATCCTGCATTTCTTTATTGCCTGCAGGACAAATGAGAGCATCCTAAACATCAGCTCGGGGATTGAAGTAGCAGAATGGAAGAGCTGACAGCGGTAACCCATACATTTGGAGAGTTCCCAAACTCCAGATAATTCTCCATCTCTTTGGACCCGATTTGTATGATGTCTCATATTATAAATATGAGCTGGGCTTCCTTCCTTTAACTGAGGAGTAGAGGAAGCCATTTG
The DNA here is from genome assembly GCF_964237555.1 of Oryctolagus cuniculus. NCBI lineage: Eukaryota > Metazoa > Chordata > Mammalia > Lagomorpha > Leporidae > Oryctolagus > Oryctolagus cuniculus. The sequence goes on from NC_091432.1 coordinate 35,089,746, forward strand.
AAGTCAGCAGTACTTCGGTGACGCTGAAGACAATGTCCGCAATCACTACTGCTTGCCGTGAGAGAGGGGGAAGTGAAAAGATCCAAACATACATAGGCCCTAGGGAAGCATATTTCATATATGATCATCAGCAATACCACTTGCTTGGTATACTGAAGAAACTCTTGATTCCACATCCTAAATCTATGAATTGACAGATAGCATATGACTAAGCATGAAAGAGAATCTTGTTATTTCTTTTTCCATAGTTCAAAAAGAAAGGGAGAAAGTATTACTTTAACCAAGACTTCAGTATGAATAATTATTTTTTAAAGATTTATTTATTTATTTAAAAGCCAGAGGTAGAGAGAGACAGAGAGAGGGAAAGAGAGACACAGACAGAGATCTTCCATCTACTGATTCACTCCCCAGATGGCTGCAACAGCCAGAGCTGGGCCAGGCCAAAGCCAGCAGCCAGGAACTTTAACCTGGTCTCTCACATGCATATGGTGGTTCAAACACTTGGGCCATCTTCCTCTGCTTTCTCAGGCAAATTAGCAGGAAGCTGGATTGGAAGTGGAGCAACTGGGACACGAACAGGTTCCCATATGGGATACTGGCATCACAGGCAGCAGCTTTACCTGCTCTGCCACAATGCCAACGCCAGTGTGCATAATTTTTTTTAAAGATTTATTTTATTTATTTGAAAGTCAGAGTTACAGCAAGGCAGAGGCGAGAGAGAGAGTGAGAGAGTGAGTCTTCCATCTGCTGATTCACTCCACAGATGGCCGCAGTGGCTGGAGTTGTGCCGATCCAAAGCCAGGAGCTTCTTCTGGTTCTCTCACGCAGGTGGGGGGTCCCAAGGATTTAGATCATCTTCTACTGCTTTCTCAGACCATAGCAGAGAGCTGGATTAGAAGTGGAGCATCCAGGACTCGAACTGGCACCCATATGGGATGCCAGCACTACAGACAGTGGCTTTACCTGTTACGCCACAGTGCTAGCCCCATGAATAATTTTTTTAAAAGATATATTTATTTATTTGAAAGTCAGAGTTACACAGAGAGAGAGGCGCAGAGAGAGAGAGAGAGAGGTCTTTCATCCACTGGTTCACTCCCCAAATGGCTTCAATGGCGAGAGCTGGGGTGATCTGACTGGAAGCCAGGAGCCAGGAGCCTCTTCTGGATCTCCCATGTGGGTGCAGGGGCCCAAGGACTTGGACCATCTTCCACTGTCTTCCCAGGTTACAACAGAGAGCTGGATCAGAAGTGGAGCAGCTGTGACTTGAACCAGCACCCTCAAGGGATGCTGGCACTGCAGGTGGCAGCTTTACCTGCTATACCACAGAGCCAGCCCCTGCAATTTAATTTCTATATAGGCACTCAATGAAAGTTATGAGTAAAATAAAACTTCTTTTTTTTTTTATTTTTTATTTTTTTTTTATCTTTTATTTAATGAATATAAATTTCCAAAGTACGTCTCATGGGTTACAATGGCTTTCCCCCCCATACCGTCCCTCCCACCCACCACCCTCCCCTTTCCCACTCCCTCTCCCCTTCCATTCACATCAAGATTCATTTTCGATTATCTTAGTATACAGAAGATCAGCTTAGTATACCTTAAGTAAGGATTTCAACAGTTTGTTCCCACACAGAAACATAAAGTGAAAAATAATAGATGATTTTTTTTTAAATGATGATGAAATCAGATCAGACCTATTGTCATGTTTAATCCCAGTGAGAGTCAAGTTGGGAATTGATAGTATCTTTTCTTTTCTTTTTTTTTTTTTTTTAACAGAAGATCAGTTTAGTGTACATTAAGTAAAGATTTCAACAGTTTGCACCCCCATAGAAACACAAAGTGAAATATACTGTTTGAGTACTCGTTATAGCATTAAGCCTCAGTGTACAGCACATTAAGGACAGAGATCCTACATGAGGAGTAAGTGCACAGTGACTCCTGTTGTTGACTTTACAAATTGACACTCCTGTTTATGGCATCAGTAATCCAAGGGGCTTCCATAGCCTTAAAACTTCTTTAATTCAAATTTTTTCTTGTGTGACAAGTTGCCCTCATTATTTGCCCCATTACTATTGCCCTCATTATTTGCCCCATTACTATCTTGTTTACTAGTCCTAATACTATATTTAAAATAAAGAAAAAAACATTAAATCTAAAGTACTCATCATGTTTTTAAACATTTACTTGTTCTGTTGTTTCCCTAATTAAATTGAAGTTGTTATTTACTCACTCATCTCACAGATTAGCACATCATAATTAGATAGCCTTTCAGAATATTTAATCTTTACAACCTTCGGATTGTGTTTACAACTTATGTCAAGCACCTTTCTTTCAATATAAATGCAGAATTACAAAGGAATGTAAGTTAATGTAACTGTACTTACACTAGTTTTTTTTTTCTCCTAGAAACCAAGGTCATGTGTCTTGATTTGTTGGATTACTATGGCAGCACCCCCCCACCCCCCATCCACATGTATCTTTGTCTTTCTCATGCCATTTAGATACTCCCAGAACTCTAGGTCCACCTTCTCAAATATTGATGGTCAAAGTTTTGGCCTGTCCTTCTACCCTTCTTTGGGTAGAAGGTATCCATATCCTCTTTAAGAAACTTCTGTCACTTTTAATTCATGTGGTGTCATTGCCTGGGTTTATCAATTTCTGGGTTCCTCAGAAATCAGAACCTGAAGCAAGTGGCTTATTTGCTTCTACTTCATTCAGAAGAGCGTGTCAGGAAGCAGGGGTACAGGACAGGTGAGCCAATATGAGAATGTGCCACCAAGCCATCCTCCATAAGCCACTTAAACAGTGCTCTTGGGAGAGTCTTTCTTGGAGGAGGAAGAGGAGAATGTATTCATCAGCTTCCATTTCTCTTTGGTCAAAGCTTTGCTGAAGATTACACGACTAGAGTGGTGGGTCATAGATTCAGATACAGGCTGTCTGGTTCCTGAGCCCAAGCTCTTAGCCATTTCACAGGATGCTCAGAAGAATGTTACACAATGATAGGTAAGTATAAAGTAGAAGCAAGGATAGGGAGAAGGAAGTGTTGGGGGAGGAAGGAGGACAGCTACATTGAGGTGATACATGACCAAATACCTGAAGAACAAGCAGACTTCTAGGGAAAGAGCATGTGAGGAAATGCAGAGAATTTGAAATAATGTGTTTGAGGACCAGTGAGGTAAAATACTGCAGAAGCAGCATGAGCATGGTGCAGAGTAGCAGGAGATAAGGCCAGAGAGCAAAGAGAGGGGCAGATCACTCAGAGCATTGTAGGATTTTTTTTTAAATTAAGATTTACTTGTTTATTTTAGAGGCAGAGTTACAGACAGAGAGAAGGACAGAGAGAGAGGTCTTCCATCCACTGGTTCACTCCCCAAATGGCTGCAATGGCCGGAGCTGGGCCAATCCAAAGCCAGGATTGGATTAGCTAGTATTTTTTTGAGGACTTTTGCATCTATGTTCATCAGGGATATTGGTCTATTGTTTTCTTTCTCTGTCATATCTTTTTCTAGATTAGGAATTAAGTTTATGCTAGTTCTTAAAAAGAGTTCTGGAGGATTTCCTCCCTTTCAATGTTTTGAATAGCTTGAGAAGAATTGGAATTAGTTCTTCTTTAGATGTCTTGTAGAATCACCAGCGAAGCTGTCTGTTTTGAGTTTCTTTGTTGGGAGGGTATTTATTACTGATTCAATTTCTGTTGGTCTATTTAGGTTTTCTATGTCTTCGTGAATCAATTTTGGTAGATTGTATGTGTCCTGGAATCTATCCTTTTCTTCTAGATTTGGGCTTTTCTTTGTTGGGAGAGTCATTATTACTGACTTAATCTCTGACTTGGATTTTGGTCTGTTTAAGTTACCGTACACACAATTTATGTAGACAGATTGACAAACTGAGCAGAATAGAACAAATAGAAACAGATCTATACTATATGGAACTATAATATTTTACAGGATGATATTTGTAGATTCATGAGGGATGCTACTATGATAATTATTTTAGCAAATAGAGATAACTTAGGCTTTGCCTAACACCAAGTCTGATCACCCCTCTTCCCATTTGTTCTTCTGTAAGGATCTCTGTGATAGCTATTGTCCAAACAGTTGCCCACACTGAGACACACCAATGCCCTTGAAAGACATCCTTGGATGCTTTTTTTGTGCAAGCATTATTTTCTCTTAATCCTCAAGTCTAATATATTCTTTTTAAAAAAATATTTAGTCATTTATTTGAAAGAGTCAAAGAGAGGGAGAAGGAGAGGGAGAGGGAGAGGGAGAGGGAGAGGGAGAGGGAGAGGGAGAGGGAGAGGGAGAGGGAGAGGGAGGGGAGGAGGAGGGGGAGAGGGAGAGGGGATCTCCCATGTGCTGGTTCACTCCCCAGATGACCACAATGGCTGAGGTTGGGCCAGGCTGAAGCCAGGAGCCATGAGCTTCTTCTGGGTCTCCCACTTGCATGCAGGGGCCGAAGCACGTAGACCATCTTCTGTGACTTTTCCCAGGCCATTAACAGGGAGCTGATTTGGAAATGCAACAGCCCAGATAAGAACCAGTACCCAGGTAGTGGCTTTACCGGCTAGGCCACAAAGCTATCCCATGATATATTCTTTTTATCCTCCCTTTACTGCACTAACTCCTACTAAGGATCCAGGGGTCACTTACATGGAAACATTGAGTTAGATTCTCCTCTTCTATGGTCCAATCATGCCCCATACCCTGTCACTATTGGACTCACACTATTCTAATTTCTATTTTGTTTTTGGTAAGTTTCTGAGAATCTGCTATAAATTCCTTGAGGGAAGTAATGCTGTTTGGTTCAAAGTTTTATTTTTCTTGCCTACTACTGTGCTTGGAATATAATAAAAAATGAATAAAAATATGGAAAATGCATGAACTAGTAAATAAAGAAATGAATACATAGATAGAAAGTAGCTGAATTCTACAGCTGAAATGGCCTTAAGTTTTTTTTTATCATCTTATTTTATTTTAGGAGAATAGTCCCCATTTTTAGTCTTCTGTGTCAAATAGATCTAGTTTAAGATATTATTTCAGGCTATTGTAAAACCACTTTTCACATATTCTTTTTCTTCATGTTGATTGAAGATACTTTATACATGAGCAAAAATAAATTCTGAATGCCGTGGCTCAATAGGCTAATCCTCCACCTTGCGGCGCCGGCACACTGGGTTCTAGTCCCGGTTGGGGCGCCGGATTCTGTCCCGGTTGCCCCTCTTCCAGGCCAGCTCTCTGCTATGGCCAGGGAGTGCAGTGGAGGATGGCCCAGGTGCTTGGGCCCTGCACCCCATGGGAGACCAGGAAAAGCACCTGGCTCCTGGCTCCTGCCAGGATCAGCGCGGTGCGCCGGCTGCAGCGGCGGCCATTGGAGGGTGAACCAACGGCAAAAGGAAGACCTTTCTCTCTGTCTCTCTCTCTCTCACTGTCCACTCTGCCTGTCAAAAAAAAAAAAAAATAAATAAATAAATTCTGAAGTTAATTTAATTTGTCCAGAAATACTATTTCTCTGAAAAGTAATAAATAATCTATGTTGTAACACACCATGGGTTCTCACATATATTAAAAAAAATCATTATATTCCCTGTTCATTAAAATAAATGTTAATTAGAATTGTCTGGAGCATTTTAGGTGCCCAACAAATTTTTATTGAAAGAATGGAAGATTAAAGGCCTCATTAGGACATTTAACTTTTTTTTTTAACTCTAAAAATGACTCTTACTTCTTATTGCATTATTGTCATTTACCTCTGAAGGAGTTTGATTGGCCAATAGAAGGACTGCTTGTTCCAAATAGTCCTCCCATGAAGAAACCCATCTGTAAGAGCCCAGAGCAATGTGTACCTGTGAGACTGAGAGTGCTACAGAATGGAGACAAGAATAAAGACAGATACATGGTTATAATTGGTCCAGACATCTCATCTGGATGGAGAACAGAGTAAGGACAACTTGTTTGTACTCACATTAAATGTACTTTCTAGTTTCTATAGGTTTTTTATCATCTTCACTATGAATTTTTTTCTGGGAGAAATTCTATATTTATCTTGAAAAAGCATATTGATATTTCAAGATGAAATTTGATATAAAATTCATTTAGGTTCTCTGTCAAGAACTTAACTTGAACTCTGCTGATTTGGGCTAAGCACAGGAGAAGATGGGTTAGAAATTAGTATCTCTGATTAAACAAAATTCTATGATAAATTTGTAGTTTGAATTAGCACTTTTGTTTGAATTTTATCAGTGTATCTTGAACAGGCTTAACTCAAATTATTTAAGTGGAATTTTATAATTCTTTAAGTTATTAGACACACTTATGTTTAAATCTTTGGAATTTTAAATGAATTTATATAGTTCTCAAAAGTGTAACTTTATAAAATTATAGTCTTTCCTGGGATCACATTTTCAGAATTTATCATCCTACAAAAGCATCATTCTGAACTTTAGCTTACTTTATGATTGGAATAAAATCTTTCTAAATAGCCAATATTTCCTCACTGTTGGAAAAAATCACCTGCTATATATTTCATTATTATGACAAAAGAAATCATAGATCATTGGAAATATCTGATGTAAAGAATGAGTTAAACACGTTGTTTCTCATATAATTACCAGTGATATTACCCCTTGACCTTTCTTTCGAGATGTTTGGGATAGTTGAGGCTGCTGATAATAGTTTAATATTACTTTCTTCACACTGATTAAATATACTTCATACATCACTGAACAATGAGTAACATTCAGATTGGCTGTCCACTGAACTGCCTTTAAAGATGATAAAGTAAAAAATTAATCTTCAAAGTAAAGTCAAGCCTGAAATTGAAATCTTTGACGCATACATTTCATAATTAGCTCATTCTACTATATGTAAAATGTGAGAGTAATGCCCTTAAAGTAGTGCATTGTTTTTTTTTTCTTCTTTAAGCATCTAAAGTTAGCATAATTTCTATCACTGTCTATCTTTATTTTTTCTTTTTTTATATCTTTAATTGTGGCTCAGAATTATCTGTGGTTATCAAATTATTAATTAAATGTTTTAAATGTTTAATTCAGTCAAGTTATTCAAACATGTCTTGAGACATTGGCAAATTTGGATGACTGTTCTAGCAAAAAATGTGAAACTGCTATTTTATTTATATGCTATGTTTGTGGGATACAGTATTTTGGTTCATCAATTATTCAGATAATAGAGAGTCACTTTGTTAATCTTTATTCTAAAATGGTTAAAACACAGTGGCATATACTTGACACTAAAACTCTACTAAATACAGTTTAATCTTTCTTTGCTGATTGTGATATTCTGTGCATTGTAAGAGAAAGGCCCAATAGGAGGCTCTAAGTAAGCTATATTTTAGATAACCTCTACATATGTATTATGTAGTGGTAAGTTATGATCCCTGAACTTACTCAACCTCCTTAATTTGACTTTCAAGGCCCTTTATGACCTACCCTTGCATATTCTTCTAGCTTTATTTCTTATCAACACTCTCTTCAATCTCATTCTCAAGCTGCCCATTCTGTCCTCCTCTTTCCAACACCTACCATTTACTTACATAATAAAGTCTTTTGGGAATGACCTCATTTCCAGATGTTGACCTTGAGCTTCACACTCCCTCCTCCAAAGTTATAACTGATATGTATTCCACTGCCTTGGGCTTTCCCCCAGGATAGTAACCGCCATTGTGCTTCATGATTATGTCTATGTCTTCCTCCTTGAGATAGCGAACAGGGACAATGTCTTATTCATATATGTGTTGTCTGCCATGTATGGTCATAGAATAATGTGTCCTGGTTCGTCAAGCATTAGAATATTTAACAGTCACTTTGTTAGCCACATGAGTAATAGCCCAGAATGAGCCCTAAAACATTACTTATTGAATGAATGAATGATTAATTATGTTTCACTACCATGTAAAATGACTACAGCCATAATTATATTTGCTCATTATTTCTTTCATTTAATAGAATATATTCTAAAAATAATTTTTCAACTTAAATATTTCAACAGATGTATATTCTAATAATCTATCTTTTAAAAATGAGCATTATTTATCTTTCATTATAAAAATCTTTGGGTTTGGGGACCGGCACATTGGCATAGTGGATAAAGCTGCCATCTGCAGCACCAGCATCCCATGTAGATGCTGGTTTGAGTCTCGGCTGCTCCACTTCCACTCCAGCTCCCTGCTAATGTGTCCTTGGAAAGGCAGCCACAGTGTGGCCCAAGTGCTTTGGCCCCTGATCCGTGTGGGAGACCTGGAGGAGGCTTTTGCCTCCTGGCTTTGTTTGGCCTGGCACGCCCTGGCTGTTGCAGCCATTTGGGAAGTGAACCAGCGGATGAAAGACCTCTCTCTCTCTCTCTTTCTCTCTCTCTCTGCCTCTTTCTCTGTAATTCTCACTTATAAATAGATAGATAAATCTTAAAAAATAATAAATAAAACTCTTTGGGTCTGGACAAATAATAGAACCACAGGTAAATAAAATCCTATAGATAATATGAAAGTAATTTCTGAAATATCTTAGAAGTTGATACATTTCCATCTCAGTGTGTATGGCATTATTGAAAGTGCTTAATTGTGGTAGTTTTTGAGACTCTTTTTTTTAAAAAAAAAAACATTACTTTTAGGGCAAGTCATGGTAATTTAGAACTTATAATTTTTTCATATATTGAAAAAAACATATTAAGAGATAATTGCCAATGTATATTGACATATCAATCATATCTTGCATCATTTGTTTCAGAAATTCTATCACTAAAAAGAAAAAGGAAACCTATGTCACTGAATATTCTGAAACAAAAACAAACCAGATTGAATTTCAGCAAATTTTGGAAAGGTAAATACTTAATATCCTAAATGAAATCCTAAATCATAAATGAAATATCCTACTTTCAAATGTGAGTAATTATGCATAATAGCTAGCACAAAAATATATGTATCTACATAAGAAAACAGTTGTTAATAACAATGAGTTTGAGGTTTTTAATCTCTAAAATATATAAACTATATGGTCTAGGATACCAACACTAACAATTACATTTTTCCCCAAAATTTCAAGGTATGGCAAATTCCTCTAGCTTTCTAAACTATCATCTCAGGAAATATAAATAAATATATTTCAAAATGTTATAGCATCATTATTTGGTTTATGTTTGCTTGAACTGAGGGCAGGGTTATTAAAATTTTCTATTTTATCTATTAGAACCCAGTTCTTAAAATATTACTTGTCTATATCATATTTGTGAAATGTGTTACAACTTTTATTTTAACCAATATTTTAGTACCAAAACAATATTTGATAATTGCACAAAGGTGAGATAACTGGTGTCAACTTTTTTGCAAATATGTCTTTTCAAATATGAGGGGTCAGTCTTAAAATTAAGGGAAATTATGCTATCTTTCCTTATTTAATAACTCATTCTAGACAGAGCTGAGATTCATTTGTTTTTGGTGGTTTTTCCATCTACAAAGCCAGAGGAAGATACAGTGGTATAATAAGCATCATTTTATAATAATAGATGTAGAACTCTCTCTACACTTTCTGCTCTATAAAGCTGCAGGCATCATAGAGTACTGGAAAGATCACTGGATTAGGAGGCAAGGGAATTGATTTTAATGCCAGGTTTGCCCAAAAATATCTGGAAGTCCTCAGCAAAGCCCTGCCCTTCTCCAAGCCTCGTTTTCTGATCCATTAAGCAGTAGCATTGGGAGAAGAGTGGAGAGCACGGCAAAAATGAATTTTATCTTTTCAACAAACATCTACTGTGTTTATGTTACATGCATCAACCTGTGTTGTATGTTCTGTAGGAGATATGTTTCTTTGAAGGGCAAGACATTCTTTGCTCTCGAGAAACTCTGAACTTTTTGGAATGATAGCTTGCATAGTGTAACAATTACAAAACCATACGTGGTATGTTTAGCTGTACAGAAATGAGTGAGGGATCATTTTATATTAACTGGGAAAGAGCGAGAACCTTGAGCAGGGCAACTGTCAAGGAAGGCCACATGGAGAGGAATGAATGTGAGATAGAAATATAAAACAATAAATGAAGAATGGAAGGAAGCATGTAGTCATAGCTTCCTGGAAGTTTTGTTGCTACTTTGCAATACCCAGAAGAATATAGTAGGGCTCCCAGGACAGGGGGTGTGGGTGATAATTCAAGGAGATCTCCACCTTGCAAAGCTTTGGTTATCTGTGGATTTGGGAGATGCAGCTCCTTCCGTTTCCCTTTCCTATGGGACACCTGGGTTTTATTGTATTTTATTGAAATACATTCCTCAGGGTACCAGCTCAACCTGATGTTCCTCCGTTGCTCCAGTCCTGAGAAACAAAATCTGAGAAACATGCAAGTTTCCTAGACTCTTTAGAAACCCATTGGTCCACAGGATTACCCTTCCTAACTCCTGGGATGAGAGCCAGAGGACCTGATTTCCAGGGCCTGTCCTTCCATGAAGTGAAGAAATTGTGGACTGCTCACTTGGCATCTTGCCCTCAGTTTCTTCACTTTTTTTTTTTAACATTTATTTATTTATTTGAAATGCAGAGTTACAGAGAGGCAGAGGCAGAGGCAGAGAGAGAGAGAGAGATCTTGTATCTGCTGGTTCACTCCCCCAGATGGCCACAAATGGCTGGAGCTGGGCCAATCTAAAGCCAGGAGCCAGGAGATTCTTCTGGATCTCCTACATGGGTGTAGGGGTCATCTTCTACTACTTTCCCAGGCCATAGCACAGAGCTGGACGGGAAGTGGAGCATCCGGGACTCAAACCAGCACCCCTATGGGCGGCTTTACCCACTATGCTACAACGCCAGCCCCAGTTTCTTCACTTTCTAGATTTAGTATATTATTACTTTATGCTGATGTCCTCTTGGGCGGCCATACAAAGGCCTAGATAGATTTAGGTATGAATGTCAGCCCTCCTGTTTACTATCCCATGACTGTGGGCAAGGAACTTAACCTCCATGCTCATTTTCCTCCTCAGTCAAAAGGGCTGCTCAGAAATGGTGTGGAAATTAAATGACAGAATAGATGTGAAACACTTGCACTGTGTGGTCCATTTCAGTAATGCATTGTTGACTTTTTATGTGCCCATTCCTTTACAAGTATTCACCCATTTTTCTGTAAATATATCCCTGAGACACATACTACTATTTTCATCTTTTACTGATGAGGCAAAGAAGGCTCAGAGAAGTTTATTAACTCCTTTAGGGCTACAGAGTCAGTATATAAGAGGGCTAGAACTTGAACCCAGAATATCTGATGGCAGAACACACATTCCGTATTAAGTACTTAAGGACTAGTTGTCTATGTTGACTAACATGTTAACTAGTTGGAAGAATTATACACAGCAGAAACTGCTTTTCCTAATCCTTTCTAATCCACCTCCATTGCCCAAATATAGCATTAAAACAAGGTTTTCAAAAATGGGAGGAAGAAAGATTCACCAAGCACGCTTCCCTTATATTCTCTCATCCTTATTGCCCTAAAACAGGATACTCCCATGGTCTAAACATCTTCCCAGGAAAATACGAGTGGTGACAGCTATGATGATGGTAACTTCTTAGGTCATACTCCAAATGCGTGTACCTACAAAGATGTCAATTTGAGAGAATGTAGATAGAATTGGGTTGGGTCTCTCTCTCTCTCTCTCTCTCTCTCAGATTTGTTTATTTGAAATAGTTCTAGATAGAGAAAGAGATAAATACAGAAATACAGAGAGAGAGACAGAGACAGAGACAGAGACAGAGAGAGAGAGGCAGGCCAAGAGGCCTTCCACCTGCTGGTTCACTCCCCAAATGGCAGCAATTGCCAGGGCAGGGCCAAAACCAAAGCCAGGAACTTCTCCTGGGTCTCCTACATGGGTAGCAGAGTCCCAAGCACTTGGGCCATCTTCTGCTTTCCCAGGCATATTAGCAAAGAGCTGGATCCGGAGTGGAACAGATTGGACTCAAAACAGCACCCATATGAGGTGCCAACATCGCACAGGGCAGCTTAACCTGCTATGCCACAATGTCGGCCCCTCAAATCTCTTCAACTTCCCTCCCACCTTACCCAACCAACTCCTATGGATAAGGAACCTGGCCCGGTTCTCACTGGTCTATCAGGCTCCAGAGTCGTGAGCAGTAAGGACTTGGTTTTCACGGGTTTATTTCCTTCTAAGGCATCTTCAGAGAATTGAAGGGTCTCATTGTCTTCTGAACTGCATTATCTCATCAAAGGAAATAAAATTTAGAAATATTCTTCATACAGCTGAGTCTTACTGATGAGCATAAAGCCATCTCTTATTCATTTACCGTAAATACTACATTATAACATAAAATAGCCATTATCTTTCACTTTCCTTCTTCCAAAAGCAGTATCATAGCAACATCTTTTGGAAATGCCTGCTCACTCCCCTTTTGTTATACATCTCCTGGCTCACAAGCCTACCTGTTTTCTGCCTCCTAAACTGGCTGTTTGGGGTCCAGCCTCTGCCACCTCCAGTGGATTTTCCACCTGACAATTAACTTTTGAAAAGCAGACCTGATAACATCACAATCTGCTCAGATACCTTCAATGGCTTCCTGCTATTAATGGGATAGAAGCTAGGATCATTAGTCTGAAATTTTAAGTGCTTTCATATTGATTCCTGTCTTCTTTTTTAAACTTATTTGGCCCCTTTGCCTATTCAAACATTTAGCTGTGGCCCAGTCCTTCTTTATAAACTCCTATCTATCATGTGAAGTCCAATTGAAATTTCACTTCCTTAGATAAGGCTCTCCTGGGGGAGTTAATTGTTTCCTGGTGTGTTCTCACAGACACTGGCCAGGTGCCCCTGACACCACCCAAGACCTCGTATTACACTTCAGTTGCTGAGCTGTTCCTACCTTTAACTAGATTGGGAGTGCCTCAGGGAATAAACTGCGCCATTCATCTCCCTATTTGCAGGGCTTGCCCAGTGTTCTTTTGGGCTGGGGACAAAAATTAATATTTAATGTTTATTAGCCTGGCTAAAAATTAGTATTTCAAAAGGAGTTAAAGATATGGAAATTACTTTTTAAAAAATATATTTATTTATTTATTTATTTGAAAGAGTCATCGTGAGAGAGAGAGCGAGCGAGAGAGAGCAAGCGAGAATCTTCCACTCATTGGTTCACTCCCCAGATGGCCACAATGGCCAGTGCTGGGCTAGGCTGAAGCCAGGATTCAGGAACTTCTAGATCTCCCACGTGGATAGCAGGGGCTCAGGCATTTGAGCCATCTTCTGTCTTCCACTGCGTTTCCTAGATTACTAGAAGGGAGCTGGATTGGAAGTGGAGCAGCCAGGACATGAACCAGAGCCCATACAGGTTGCCAGAATTGCAGGTAGCAGGTAAAACCTGCTGCCACAATGCTGACCCCAGAGATTACTTCTGATGGAGGGGGATGAGGAAGTGCTTGGTGATATACATGACTTCGGAAGTCTTGAACAGAGAAAAATGAGGAAATTGTAGGCAGAAGGAAGAGCACAAGCAAAGGAACAGAAATAGGTAAGTGTAGGGGCATGTTGAGCAATGAGAAGTCAATAATCATATGTACCTATTTGTTGCCATAGATGGCACATGCTAAGCACTTTTCAAAGTCATCCTCTAGTCCTTACAACAACCCTAGAAGGTTAGAAATTTGGGCTTAGAAAGGTTCAAAAATTTGCTTAAGTACCGTAACTCGGAGAGAGGGAATGAGGCTCAAACATGTCTGTTGGCTGCAGAGTCCAGCTCTTCACTGTCTCACTGTCTGCAGAGTTGTCGCTGATGATCCAGGCCCTTAATTTCTCTCTTTTTCTCTTTTCACTGCTGGAAGATCTCTGTTTGCGAGGTCACTTTTTGTGTTTCTTATTACAGGTGCACTGAAATTTTAAATTTACCTTCCGCAGCTCGGAGACTGTTTAATGAAAAGGGGAAGGAAATCTTTGCCCTGAGAGACCTGCAAAGAGATGAATTGGTAAAGACATGGATCTGAGACTGGAAATCTTAATATGTGAATACTGAATATATGTGAATATATGAATACCATCCATAGAAAAACATCCTTAAATATAAGACTTTAGCTGCTTTCCTTTTTTATTCTTATTTTCTCTTAGAACTGTCCTAACTGGGCAACCATCAGAACGCAATACTAATAACTAATGTTGTGTTGTAACAGTGAGAACCTCCTATGTGTCAGGCAAGGTTCTCAGAAATATATGTGAATTAACCCCTTAGCGTTCACCATGGCCCTAGGAAATGGGTGCTCTCATGCTCTCATGTGTGTATGAAGTAAGAAACTGGAGAAGGTTGAATTAGTCACCACTTGCGATTTCTGTCTCTGCCTCTGACTGAGGTAGATCCTCTACTCTTTTTGAAGCCTTGTTTTTCTTATTTTTTTCTATTCTCTTTTCCTTTTTTCTTCATACTATTCAGTGAACTCTCTTCTAAGTGTAGGGTTAATAATATCAATATAAAATTAATTGAAAATAGATCTCTATAAAAAATGAGAATGGGAAAGGAAGAGGGAGGAGGAAAAAAGGTGGGAGGTTGGGTGGGAGGGGGCGGGGAAGAATCACCATGTTCCCAAATTTATATTTATTAAATGCATGAAGTTGTATTCCTTAAACAAAATTTAAGAAAAAGTATTAAATGGCACCTATAAAAATATAATTGCTCAGTGATTTTTTAGAAAATGATAAATTCACTTTGTCAGGAAAGAAATTATTTCTTTAAAGATTAACTAAATTTGAAACTAATTTGAAAAGCAGAGTTACAGAGACAAAGAGAGACAGAAAGAACAATGTTTCATCCACTGATTCACTCCCTGAATGGCTGCCAATGGCTGGTAAGCTGAAGCCAGCAGCCTGGAACATCATCTGGGTCTCCTTTGTTGGTAGCAGGAGCTCAAGCACTCAGACTGTCTTCCACTGCTTTCCTGGATGCATTAACAAGGAGCTGGATTGGAAGTGGGGCAGCTGAGACTTGAACCAGCACCCACATGGCATGTCAGTGTTGCAGTGGTGGCTTAACCCTCTGTGCCAGAATGCTAGGCCCAAGAGATTTTTTTTGGTACACACTATTTGGTACACACATTGCACACTAGAGACTGGTGTGCAATGAAAAGACTGTAGCAATACACTCATTTCTCCCGGCTATGGAATTTGCAGTATCAGCCTGCAAAACAACAATAATAATCTGCCTTGACTGATACCTGAGACTGCACAGTGAATAAGCTTGTACCAGGTTATCAGAACCCTACTGAGGCTCTCAATGTAAACCCAAGTTCTAATGATCAGCAGCAAGGACATCATGTGGGATGGAGAGTCTGTGATTCCCAGAGTGTGCTGGATTTTATTTTGAACACTTATGTTGTCACTATCAAGTTTTCTCGTTGTTTATTCAAAAAAGAGTAAAGTTAACTTAGAGCTAAGCACAGATGAGGCTACCTGGGCAAAGAAGATATATGTGTAGAGAGGGATAAAAAGAGTGACTGCATAGTTGCTAGGATTTAACCTGATATTGCTCCCTGCAGCAGGGTGAAGAGTGAAACACGAAGTTAGATAAAACGAAACCTCTTGTTAAATAAGAGGAAATTTTCAAGAAAGTGTTCCCTGAGTCCTCATACAAAGAATTTTGGTAGTGATGAGTGTGTGACGGTCAGAAGAGGAAGCACTGAGACTGGGCACTTGGCTTACTGGTTAAGCGTCCACATCCCACACTGGAGTACCTGAGTTTGCTCCCAGCTCCTGATACTAACTTCCTGTCCGTGCAGAATCTGGGGAGCAGCAGCGGGGCTCAGTTGGGTTCCTACCTCCAACATGGGAGACCTAGCTTGGGTTCCTGACTCCCAATTTCGCCCGGCCCAACTCTTGCCATTGTGGGCATCTGGGGAGTGAACCAGTGGAAGTGAGTGTTTTTCTCTCCCGTTCCCTCCCTCTCTCTTTCTGCCTCTCAAATAAAATAAATAAAATGAAAAGCCTCCCTTAAGTTTGTCTTCCTTCTGATTCTTTCTCATTATATCACTATTTTTTGCCCTTCTTTAAAGAAATATGTATTCCTTTAAGAAACACATATAAGCAAAACTGAGGAAAAAGTATCACGTGTAATCTCATCATCTAGAAAGTTCCACATGGATGTTTTGAAGTTTATACTACAATTTCATGTATGCCAGAGGTCATTAAGCTTTTTCTGGAAAGGGCCAGTTAGCAATTATTTTAGGCTCTGTGAGCCATATGGTCTCTATGGAAACATCCACTCTGCTACTGTAGCATGCACACAGCTACAGATAACATAAATGTATTGGCATAGCTCTGTTCCAATAAAATTTTAATTATAAAAACAAGCAGCAGGCCAGTTTGGGCTGTATCCACAATTTGCCAGTCCCTGACTTGTGTGTACCTACCTTTCAATCCTTCTTTCTTTCTTTCCTTCCCTTCCTTTCTTCAAAGAAACTATTCTAAAACTTACTTTTTAAGAATCATGGGTCACAGTAAATTGTAACCAGACTTGTTTGACTCAGTACAAAATCCATGCAGAGTTCACCAAAATGATTGCCTTTATTAATATGTAATGTGTTCATTTTTATTACTGTAGTATTTCATGGTACCAGAGCTTGTTCAGCCATTCACCCACTGCCAGAGTATGTTGATTGGTTCCAGTTTGGGCTGGAGTACAGTTATATACCACAGGATCAGAGCCGTGTTTCTCTGTTAGGTGTACGTTTCGTGCGGAGAACCGTGGATCAATCCTGATGTAGCCACAGCTCAGCAAAAGCAGCGAATCCTCCTCAGGAACTTAGCATCAGATGTTTCCAAAATGCAAGTCTTCTGCAGCACGCGTAAGCCAGAGGGTAGGCGCTGGAGTTATTTACCGTACTGCAGGTAGCCAAAGTAAAATGCTTGATGATATATTGGTTTTTTTGCAGTAAACTTTAAATTTGTTTGGTCAGATCATATTCCACCTCTGCATCTTTTTAACTCTGTAGATTAGTGTGTGTGTCTGTGTATGTAAAACAAGGTTACCTATTTTAATTCACGCTACAGTTGGGATGTGTAAAGAAAACACAGTGTCTTTATTCTTTGTTGAAAAGATGTGACCTACTTGGTGAGCCTCATCAAGGAAAAAAATGATTCTCATCAAGGAAAAAAAAATGAAATGCTCTCTCAGGTTTAAATTTTGTCCTGTCCAATAATTTAATTTGTCTCTTTAGGAAAGGCTTTCAGACTCTTCAGTCTTCACAACCTTACTTTAGTGTCTCTTGGGCATGGAGGGAAAGAAATTGGGATGCGATCCTTTTGCTGCCTGGGCTCTGCCCCCTTGCAGGGGCGACTTGTGTTCCCTTCTTTTGGCTTGGCATCGCTTGTTTTGGGTGGGCGGTGCTTCCTGCCTGACTCAGCTTCCCTGTGCTCCGCCTCTGGCCCTCTGAAGCCTAGTACTGAAAGAATAGTCATCAGCACAGTGCTTTCTGTGGAGTCAGCTCACCCCTCCCAGGCAACCATAGTCTCAGCAAATCCGGTCCATAGCTGCACCTCCCAGAAACGGGATGCTACTTCAGGTGGCTATGCCTCAGACTGGGGTGACAAGGGGACCTTGAGAAGTGACCTCATCACAGTGTCCTGAACAATTGGCAGTGTCCTCAGTGTTTCCCTGGTTTAACTAAGAAACCCAAAGTGAAGCCTGCAGGGGAGGCAGGATTTCCTGTGCTGGTTTTCTGGCTTTCTCTGTCTCAGTCTCAAATCCCCTCAGACCCAAAAGTAGTGATTTCTTTCTGCAGGCCAATCCTGAGGTTAAACCCTTGATATGCTAAATGGGAACCACAGGAGTTTGGGAAAATCCTAAATCGTGATTGTATCATCCTAACTTACATGGCTGTTGCATGCTGTTTGGGTGTCAAAAACTATCTTGGGACTTGTTTTCCTTGCGATTTGCCTTTCCAATTTCCTCATGCTCCTCTCCCTTAGGTCCTGTATAGAGAAAGGAAAAAGAGAAAAAAGCATAATTTAAAACACATATATTGAATATATTGCATATATTGAACAGTGAACAGTAAAGCATTGCATGTGTCTTTCAAGACACTGTGTCTTTCACTGACAAGTTTGGATCCCACAAAATGAGCTAGATACATATATCTAAATATTGTAGCCCATTTCAATAGCTGGAAATGAAAATAATTAACTTATTTTTGGTAGGACCTATAGTAATACTTTTGACTAAGAGTATCTTGAGAGGAAAAAAATGTACAAAACCAATCCAATCGAATTAAATAACTGAATTAAATCCAACTTATTTAAAGAATCTCCCATGAATAGACTAAATGATTGAGCATTTTTTGCATTTGTATTTTAACCTGTGCTTTGAAATTCCCAGTGCTCTGCTATCATAACTAATATGTCCTTGCAACTTGTGCATCTCTGCTCAGCTCTCGTTTTAGAAGTCCAAAGTGACATTGCGTCTGGAAGCAAGCTTGCTGTGCGCAAACCTATAGTAATTTTTGGAGAAAAGAAGGAAGTTACAGAACCAGAGGAAAAGCAAATGCAGGCTGTTTTAACAATGGAAAGTGCTTCCAGAGAAATTCTGTAAGTAATCATTGTAGCCAGCAAAGCGGCTGGGGAGTTTTTTGAACTCAGCTCATTAGCCTGGTTACAGAACAGGGCCTCTGCAGGGAAGCCATGGCAAGTTTGTGAAACTGATATCAAATGCTAGTATTTAATTAGTGTTTTGGCAGAAGGATAGAATTGGCACTTCATTGTTCAATCATCACAAGGTACTACTTTTAGTCGTGTTATTATATGTAGTACTATTTTAGAATCTTAAAATTGTGGACATTTATTTGAGGAACTCCTCTTGTTTTGTTTCCATAAACAGTTGAATTTAGGAACAATTAAACTTCTTCACTATTGCAGGTTCAAGTTGCATGGGTGTTAATATACAGTCATCATTCTGGATCATTGAAATAGCTTTCTGATTAGTCTCTGTCTCCATGGTTTCTTCACTCCAAGTCACCTCTAAGTTCCATCTGTGGGCAATTACCTTTTGAATACACAATCCTTTTTCATGTAGTTTTTCAATGGCAAACTACTGCAGACAGAAAAAATTACTGGTCTGGAATTCCAAGCCCTTTTGACCCACACCCATGCCTGTCACTGACTCTCATTTGCACCCCTATGCCTGCTTCCCCTTCATACTTTTCTTTCTGCCACATGAGTGCCACGCTCCAGTTCATCCGCTATAAGCTATTGCCAGAACGTGGTACACGTCATTTATGATCTGCTACAGGCTTCTGACCACATATTCATATCTTGCCACCCAAAGTGTTCTGTTTGCCCCATACTCGTTTGTAGAATGACCTTCATCATTCAAATCAATTCCAGCAGTGATTATATATAGTATGTCTTCCTGCCCACCTTCGCCCAGCCAGCCTGAGAAGCCAATGAGGGCAAGGGCTCTGTGAAATGTACTCTTGGAAGAGCATTAGAAAGCCACTGTAAGATTTCTCCAGACTTTCTTAAATACACTTGTTTGACAATTGGGGTAATTTAAGATGGGGGGCAGGAGAGATCCATCCATAAAGTAAAAGACTAGGGCATCAATGTGTAAGGAACCTTTTTGATTGCTGAGTTTTGTGAAAAGTTATCTGGTTAAAAAAGAAAAAAAATCAGAAGCATGATGGTGATGAGGCTCTGCACTGATGTGTTTAGAACTCGTCTCTGGGGGAACTTCATTCCCTCACTAAGGAACAGACACCCTCGCTCACTGCATACCTCTCACAGCCATGTCTCTCTAGTCCTCAGATGAGCCCAACGTGTGTTTACTTCAGAGCCTTTCTGCTTGTCCTTTCCTTGGTCTGCCCTGTCTCCAGGTCCTCACATGACTGGCTCCTTCCCACCGCCCAGATCTCAACTCAGACCTCAGCTCTGAGAGGAGTCTTCTCTGGCTCCATTGCTAAAGAGGCCTCACTCCAGCCCAGTCAATTTACACCACAGTATCCTGTTTTACTTTACTTACTGCAATTATTTACTTACTCATGGATTTGTCTATTGTCTCTTTTCTTCCTTCTAGAACAAGAACTTATGGACTTCGACATTTTATCGGCTTTGTACATCACTGTATCTCCATTTGTTAGAGCTCATTGATTCCTTTAACTAATATTTATAGAACATCTGCTGTATGATGTTCAATAAATATTGGTTAAAGGAATCAATAAGCAATTGAGTGATTAGTTCTATGAATGAATGAATGCATGAGAGAGATTTATTTTAAAATGACTTCTGAAATTGAAATGACTATATTTTACTTGCCATAAAGCTCAAGAGCTTGCAGATGATCTACAAATTAGAAAACACCTTGCTAACTTGATTAAAACAAAGGATGACTTTTTCTCACGTCCTCAAAAGAAATGGAGTTGGTTGGAAAGCTGTGTTTCTTATATTTGACACAAGGTGGCACTGTTGCTTTTTCAACTGTTAGGAGGAGTACCTTGAGAAACCGCTCGTGAGGCCATGGTTATTCACTAGTTTCTTATCTACATATAAACTTTTGTTACCCTGAAAAGTGTAAGGCCAGCACAGCTAACACAGGAATTGTCTTTGAAGATTTCAGCAATTCGATAATGCTTGCAGTTAAATTAAATTATCACAAGTACCTTGGTGATCTCAGTCCACCCGTGTATTCACACGTGTGCCTGCGTACAGTGCTCAAGCCCATTTGCTGCTTTGCCCGTGTGTTTGTCGTGCCTCCCACCAGTCAGTCCTCGCATTGTGTCATGATTCCACAGACAGCACATGTGCTCCGAACCCTGGCCTGGAACTTGATATATTCAGAGCTGTTCAATGGCTTCTGCTCCATCCACATCTTCATCTTAACGAGAAGCCAGAGGGCTGGCTCACTTGTTCAATCTATGACTATTTACTCCAATGTTTCAGGCCATTATTCTCTATCTGGCACTTATGTGCAGATGCTATTTGAGTCTCCCTAGATTTCTCCATTGAGAGAAAAAGTTGATATTCCTTAATGTTGTCTACTGAGTAGACCTTATGAAACCCAGCAATCTAGGCTGAAGTGTTCCAGACAGATCATGATCCATTTATGGGGTGGGCAGAAGGAGTTACATGTTCATTATGAATTTCCAAAATTTCTAAGTAGTCAATCTTTATAACTTTTGAAATATAATGCATGTGTGATTTTTCCGAGTAGCTATAGCAAAGAGGAATGTTGCTTATTAAATGATTGAGTAACTTTATTTGCAGCCTTATATTAAATGCCCTAAATTATATATTAGTGTGATGTGGTTTTTGAATGTTAGGCGCCCTAATGGGAATAAGATTTATAGATTCACCAGTATCCTACAGGACATGATAGTCTTTACCTCAGAAAAACAATCTGTGAGCACAAACCCGAATTCTTAGACGTGTGCTTGCTTTTGAACCTTGATAGAGATTCACATGCAAGAGCCCATCTCCGAATGGAGGCCTGCCAGCCACTTCTCAGGTACGCCTGGCAGGAGATTCCTCATGGCTTGGAGGAGGATGACAATCTTCCAAAGGACACGGATGAAGGGCTCTGTGGGGATGTGGAAGCACCGAAGAAATACAGGTAAAAATAAAATGCAGAGATTCTCTCTCACCTTGGCACAAGCATACCCCTGAGAGCTTTACAGTTGCTGGCCATTGCTTACATCAATGTGTGTATCTTTAAAAGTCTTACATTTTTGATAAAAGAATTCGCAAGTATTCGAGGCAAGGTTGTCTCCCCTTTGGCCTATTGTGTGCAGTGTTGAATTTCTTGTTCCCTGGTGTGTCTTCTCAAGTAAATAGCATGCTAATCCACCTTTGCTCCTGAGAACTTAGCACAAGCCTGTATTTTGGTTGAATCAACATGTGAATGAATTTGTAAATAAGCATGCAAGATGCCTAGGTGTCTGTAAGAAGTTAATAAAATGTTATTTCTTCCTTTATAATGTTATTTTTTTTTCTGGTCGGTGTTCATTGAAGTAGGAATGTAAAGAACTATGTATTATTCTGGGATCTTTAGATATTTGGTTAACATTACAGCAGTTACCAAATGTGTGAGTTAAGTAGTTTTGGCACTGCAAGATTTAGTATTACGCATGTGCATAGTAGGGACTTAGTAGATGTCTATAGATTAGTTACATTGCCAATGCATTGCATATTTAACATGTTTAATATCTCTGCTTAATGCCTTAAGACCATTAAGTAAGAGATAATTTTATATTAATTTATTATGTCATAATTTTCATTTATGATATTTTATGTAGAGGTCATTGAGGAAGTTGAAAAATGATGTCCTATTTACTGGGGATGTTGTAGATAGAAGATAGAAACATCATAATTCAGCTGAACTCTTTTTTTCTTTGTGATGTTACATCCCACATTACCCCCTCCTCTTATTTTTTTTAATATAACTTTTTCCCATTTAATAAATTACCACCTGAACTGAACTTCTTTTCTCTTTAATGATGAATTTATCAAATCTTTGTTGAGCTAAACATTCATGTCTTTCACAAAATAAACTCAGAGCTCCATTTTTTTTTATATCAGCTGAGAAGCACCATGCTATAGCATGGCTGCTGTTTGCATGGTGTAATCTATCCTTGCAAGTTAGCATTGTTCACAGTGGGGCTGCCACCAGTGGTATTGCTGCTCTCCACTGCAGCAAGCACACGGGTCACTTTTGTGCCACTAATGAAATTTCCTTTATCCTAGCCATTCTCTAAAGCAAAGTAGATTGCAGAAGCTTTGCCATCAGCAGTTTGAATTCAGAGATGGGCAAATTATCAGCCATGCTGCTCCTCAGCTAGTCTTGGGGGTACAGGGTCCTGGCCTGCATTCAGGTACAGAGGTGGTTTTGGTCAAGAAGAAACCCGATGATAGCCATCAACGCTGGATACACAAGGAAGATAGCAGGTAAAGCCTTTATATTTGGGGGTTAATATATCAAAAGTTGAATATGAACCCAAGAATTTTCACATGGTCCCCATAGGGCAAGCAGAGGTATATTTGAGGGCTTTGGGTTTTTCATTTGACTTAGTTGATAATTCTTTATCCTAATCAAAACAGAGAAAGCTAATGAGATCAAATGTAAATGCCAGGTAGGCTGCAAATAATTTATCCACAATCAAATTCAGATAAGAAAGATTCAATCTGATCGATGGATATAGAGTTTTTGTAGCCATTGGGCTCAAGACTAGACTCATTTCTAATTTTATTTTTATGATATGAAATGATCAAATAAAAATTCTAAAAAGTTCCCAATTTTAAAAATTTGGGGTAGTTTTCATTAACTCAACCCTGGCTCCTCTCCAAATCCATGGTTCCCCTTCCTCCTCTAAAGTTAACCAAACAATGTGGCTTTGACACATACAGTGAAAATTAGCTATTACCTTAGCAAACATCAGCCTAAATCAATGTTTGGCGTTGGATCCAGATTCAAATCAAGTACTGTCAAAAGCTATTTTTGAGACAGTCAGAGAATTCTGAAACAAGTATATTAACGAAGGTTTACTGACTTTGTTGGGTAAAATAATGGCTTAACAATTGTATTTTAAAAAGAAAAAAATCCTAATCAGTTCAACATGTAGTATTCACAAATAAAATTAAAAATTTATCTCATATTCACTTTAAAATATTCTAGCAAGAATAAAAATATAAATAACAGAGAGAAATGATAAAGTAAGAATGGAAGATTGCTCATCGTTGTTTGGGTCCATGATGGCTCATTACACATTTCTCTGTTTTTGTGCATGTTTGAACATTTCTTTGATCCAATAAGAAAACAACTGCTTTTTAGATTGGTTTGCTTCAAGTTCTTCCATTGGTAATACCTGGTGAGACTCTTCAACCTCTTGAAATACTGTAGAAGATGCATGCTTGTGCATCTGTGCAAAATCTTTTTTTTTTTTTTTTCTGGGAAAGAGCTGTGACTTTTACTGGGTCCACAAAAGGTCTGTGATGCAAAAGGCTTATGAATCGTTGCTTTGAGAGTGATCCTGTAAGCTTCAGCAGGCGGCAGCAGCGGGCCCAGCGTGGGCAGAGAGGAGCTAGCTTTACTCTGCTCACTGTCTGAGATGAGCAAAGCTGCCAGCAAGGAACACTTGCTGGGCTTGTTTGGGGGAAGGCAGGAAAGCCAAGTGTGTCCACAGACCTATTAAATGTATTCCTTTACCCCATTCACACAGCCTAAGCTGTCTTTGCAATGTGGAGCTAAGATAGAAGGTGTTTGTTTCCATGAATGGTTTGCTATTGCAGACCAGGATTCATTCATTCAGCTGCAAAGGATAATTGAGGGCAGTGTTTAGGTGCTGGTGCTTAGCAAGGAACAAAACTGTTGAAAATTCTTGCCCTTACAGAGGCTGACATTCTAGTCCTACCCCATCTCTGTATTATATTTATAGATATATCTTGCTGTGTTGGCTTTCTGGATTATGGCGGAGGTGCCCACTTAAGCCTAAATTGGAATTTGAGCATGGCTGATGAATTTCAGTGGACATGCATGGGGAATGAGGGATGTGGCCCTAAGGCAAGAAAAAGCCAAGCAAAATGAGATTGACCCAGGAATACTTGGTCATTAGAAGAGAGCGCTAGCTCTAAGTTCTGTTTAATGTCCATCACTGGTTTTTTCTTATTCTGAGCACTGTGGAGAAAGATGAGAGGGGGAAGGCCATTTAAGTAAAAACAAAAAGGAAGTTCTCCTAAAACTCTGGGCTATGGTCGAGCATAAATGGTACTGCTTTGGAAAATCTAACAAGGTGTAGCAGAAAAGAAGGGAAACCCCTCCCTCTTTGCAGAGCACTCTGCAACTTTGTCCTCTTGAGATCTCCCCATGACAGGCCGCAGAATAAAGGGGCAGCTGATGAGAGGCCCATGTGGGATTGCTAAATCCCTCTTCAGAAATCTTGGAGTCCAAGGGGAAGGCGTGGAGCAGCAGGAGTTTCAGTGGGACAGGATTTGCTCATGAGAACATGAGCCATCCTCCAGGGACTTGCAGACACGCTTGGGTAGGAAAAGTTTTCAGAAGTCTTGACAATTAGGTGTGGACTGGATTCAGGGCAATATATGTCCCATGGTGAAAGTCTATCTGTGTAATGACAGCAATTCTGCATCTACTTCTTCATTTCCCCTTGGCATATCGCTTTGTTCCTTTTATGTAATTGGATCTTGAAAACCATTTGTTCTGAGAAAGCTGAGGGTTGGAGAGCTCTGGATTACACGATACAGAAGAAACCTGTAGAACCTGGCATTCATGCCAGTCCTTTTTATCCTCCATATTTTAGGCAGGTAGGAAGATAGCATTTAGAGAGCCTCCACCCAGAATTCATAGAACAGCCAGCTGCCAGGATCACGGAATGTATCAAGTGACTGTCACTTTGCTAAGAATTTCATCCCATGAGTCCTTCCATTCAGTCCTGTAGGCCTGGAATTAATTTTTAGTTTGACTTTTTATTTAAAATAGAAAATAAACAGGCAATCTGATATCTTGAGCAACTATAAACAAAGCCTCTGGAGGAAGGTTTTGACTGTGAGAACAAAGCCTTGCTGGAAGAGGAGGACATGGTCGAGGCTGGAAGCACTAGGAATGAGTGAGGAGACCCTGAAAGGTGGCAGGAGAGCGCGAGGGCATGCCACGCCCACTTAGTTCCCAGCCACACAGAGTAATGGTCCGTGTCAGCTTCGCAGGTTATATCCCTCTCTTATTGTCAACTGTAGTGCGATTGAATTAATCATTTGATCTCCAAAGGGAAATAGGAGAAAGTCCTCGGGGGTGAAAGCCCCCCACAGTAGGACTCAAAATTACAGAGGAGAAAATCCAGTGTCATGGAACTTGAAGTTAAAAGGGATCCTAAAAATCTTTGAGTCTTCATTTATTACAAGGCAAAGTAATCTGAGACTCAAAGAGGCCGAGTGACCTGTTTGTGCTCATACTGTGGATTAAGCAGAGGCTGGGGTAGCAAGCTGGATGTGGCTGGCATCTGTGCTCTTCAGCACAGAGAGGGGCTTTCTATGGAAGTCTATAAGCTCAGCTTTTCCACAGACTGAAGTTACTTCTCTGCTGTGGACAAGCACCTGGTGACAGGACTGTTCAGAAAAGGAAAAGAAACACAGCAGGGCAACGACAGGGCGTGACAGCAGAGCACGGGAGAGACCGCTGCGTCTACTCCAGGCAGAACAGCATGCAATGAGCAAGGTACCGAGTCCCGCCCCTTCAGTAGGACACTGCAGGAAATATGCAGACAATGATTCTGTTATTTTAATGATATTATTGAGTGCCAATGAAGTGCAAGATGCGAACTGTGCTACATGTTGAGGCCACAGAGATGAGCAACGGAGTACCAGCAGTACAGGCTTGATAAATGCCAAAGAGGCATTTCATAAAATTGAATACCCATTTTGGATTGAAAATGGTACTTTGCTAGCTTACTACAAAGGGAAGAGTACATTGTAAGATTAATAGTTATTATTCTGTGGGAGTAAGCGTGATTTAGAAAGTTTTGTTGGGGCAGGTGCTGTGATGCAGCAGATTGAGCTACCACTAGGGATGTCGGTATCTCTTATCAGAGTTCCTGGATTGAGCCCTGATACTCTGCTTCTAATTCTGCTTCCTGCTTATGCGCCTGGGAGACAACAGATGATGGCTCAAGTACTTGGGTTCCTGCCACCCTTGAGGAACACCTGGATGGAGTTCTTGGCTCTTGGATTGGGCTTCGTCCAGCTCCAGCTATTGTGGGCATTTGAAACAGCAGATGAAAGACTGTGTGTGTGTGTGTGTGTGTGTCCCCCTCTTTCTGTCACTCTGCCTTTCGAATAAATAAATCCTAAAATAATTTGTTATAACTTTTAATGTATTTTCAAATACTTTGTAAATTCTTTACAATGAGGATATATTATTTTCAGAAATTTGACTTGAATATTTGGATTTTTTTAAATCTTGAAAGGAAAAATACATGACTTTTATAATGGATACCACCCCACCTTCTCCTATTGCCTTTACTCTCACATCATTAAATTTTAGATTCAAGAGGTGTTACATTTTCCACAGCAGGATTGCCACTAAAGAATTGGCTTTTCTACACAGATGTGAGCCTTGAATGTTTGGTTTATTTTTGCTTTTAAGTGTGATGCAGTGGAAAGAATTTAAAAGTTTTTAGCTCAATCATTTTCATTTTTTTTCCAGTCAAGGAGGTTTTATTTTAGCTCCATTAAGATTTTTTTTTAAAACAAACTATATATATAATATATTGTATCTTGAATTTTAGGGCAAGACCTTTTGGGAAAAAAAGAGTTAGAGGAAAAGCTATAAAAATCACAGATATTAATAAGAGTAGCTAATTCTAAATGTTATGTACCGTGCAATATTTTATGCATATTATATGCATTAACGCATTTAACTTCCACTTTATGCACCATAAATTTTCCTTTTACAGATGAGAAAATTGAGGCACAGAGTGTTTAAGTCAAGTCAGACCTGAGAAGTGAACCCAGGATTCAAATTCAGGCAGTATTGCTCCAGAATCTACTTAGTCATTCTGATTGCCTGTCATAATAGCAAAATGGGCACAGAGCTTGTATCAGTCTGGGTATAATTTAGAATAGAAACCACACCGTGATTTAAATGAGGAAAATTGAATGTAACGGATCATTACATTATGACAAAACATTAACCATTAGACACATATGTGTACACACATCCTTGCACAAATAGGTTTTTTTAAAAACTTTGTTGAAAGGTGGGAGTTTAGCAGCATGGTTAAGACCCCTGCAGCCCGTGTTATATGGTGCATTAACATTTGGAGCATACAACTCTGGGCTCTGGCTCCTGACTCCAGTTTCCTGCTAATGCGCCCTCGGGGAGGCAGTGGTGATGGCTCAAGCAATTGGGTGTTTTTCGCTCATGTGGGAGACTGGATTGAGTTCCTGGCTCCCAGCTTCAGCTCTTGCCCGGCCCCAACCAAGGCTTTGCCTCTGCAGGCAACTGGGGAGTGAACCAACAGATGGGAAATCTGTCTGACTCTCTAACTCTACTTTTCAAATCAGTAAACATTTTAAGAACATATAAAATAAAATAAAATTCATGGAAAATGAAATTAAAAGATATTTTTGGTTGCAAAAATTTTTTGAAATCAGTGCATAGTTTTTTCATAATGTTCATTTTCTATGAACTTTTTGAAGACTCCCTGTGTATACACGTGTAATATTGCCCTGAATATTGAAGCATGTTTGTTTTGATAAACTGGTGAGTTCTGGAAAAAATAAAGAAAATTTCACTTACGTTAATCACAGGATTCCATTTGTTAATCACACTCTTTTTATCCTCTAAATTTTGCCCCAGCACTAAGGGATGATTTTACAGAATATGTATATATGTTTATAGAATATATACATATATATATATATATTTCATATTCTAAGGCTGAGGGAGAGAACCAATTGAAACAGTTTTAGTATGATTTCACCCCACTGGATGACAGAAATTTTCCTGGTGTGCCTGGCTAGAACTGGTGGTGCCCAGCTACTGGTGGTTTCTGGGCAAGCAGGACAGAACCATCTGGAATGTGTGTGGGGTGCAGCTGGTTGCTGGAGATGCCGGCGTGCAGTGGGGATAGAACTGTTGGTGCTGCAGGAGGGCTGGAGCAGGTGGTATCCCTATCAACAGGTCAGTAGCAGATGCTCCACAGTCCGGCCAGGCCAGGTGAGGGTTTCAGGAAGCCATCCCTTCTGGACATCTGGTTGGAGCCAAGAGCACCACTGGATAGAATCTTTCCCAACCACGGACCCTGTGTAGCAGCCCGAAGGAACAGGGGTTCCCCTTTGGCTTGCTGTGTTCTTCCAGCACCCTCTATAGAGAAAGTTCCATATCATGCTTACCCTCGAGGAGAAATAAAGGATTTATATCCATCACCATACAGCACAGATGGAGCCGAGAGGCAATAGTTAGGAGGAGATCTAAGCAGGTCATTCCGCTTTGTAATCTGACTCATCCTGTTTCCCTAGGACCTTTCACTTGGCGAGTAACCGAGATCTTGTGCTGGCAGTGTCCATGACCAAGGCTAGAAATGAAGCCAGTGGCTATCCAGTGATTGTTCAGGTAACTTATATGCAGGCATATAAGTTAAGGAATAATCATGGCCCTTTAATCATATATAAATAAGATTGTGGAGAAAAAAAAAAAAACACTGTCATTAGCTTCTCCCTTGAATAATTACAATAGTCCACCTAGATTTCAAATCAACCTTGTTCATGTAGCTCTTAATTTAGTTTAACCCAACAGATGGTGTTTGTGGGCTTGCTGCATTCAGGCCCTATGCTGGTTTCTGGAATCAAATTCAGTGACAAGCACGAGGAGTTACCCCAGCAGCGTTCAGGAACTTACAGTCTAGTGATGGGTGCAGTCAGGTGAATGACTGCTAGATGCACCTAAATTCGATCATTTAGAGCATTTGCAAGTCCCCCATACCTGGAAATTAGAAGGAGAGAACCTGGCTAGGGAGGATTTCCTGGACTACACAAGCTCATCCGTATTAGTTTTACTAAGTTACCCCTTTGAAACACACCTTTAATACAAGTTTGCAAATGCTTGTAGTAGCCAAAAATAGAAACTGATAAATGTTTTCCTTGCTAAGAGGACAGAGAGTTTAAGTACATTGCTGGTTCTGCATTTCCTTTCTGTATCCTCCACAGTATTTTACATCTTTTTAAAACAAAATATAAGGCCGGCGCCGAGGCTCAATAGGCTAATCCTCCACCTAGCGGCGCCGGCACACCGGGTTCCAGTCCCGGTCGGGGCGCCGGATTCTGTCCTGGTTGCCCCTCTTCCAGGCCAGCTCTCTGCTGTGGCCCAGGAAGGCAGTGGAGGATGGCCCAAGTGCTTGGGCCCTGCACCCCATGGGAGACCAGGAGAAGCACCTGGCTCCTGCCTTCAGATCAGTGCGGTGCACCAGGCGGCCATTAGAGGGTGAACCAACGGCAAAAGGAAGACCTTTTTCTCTGTCTCTCTCACTATCCACTCTGCCTGTCAAAAAAAAAAAAAAAAAAAAATATATATATATATAGTCTCTTCAAATAACATTTGTTTTATACTACATTTTTAATAGCAATGAGGGAAAATGTTTTGCAAGCCATGCATCCAAAATTGGGATATAGGAATCTGAACAAATACTAGGGCTTAATTAAGTCTTCCATCCTGATGATAAAAGGACTAAACCTTTATTCCAGGAGACGCCGTATATATCACATTACATTCAGTTCTGTCAGGTACCTCTTCTTCGACCACAGTGAGATAAAACTTCATGCTGATGCAAATTTAGTACCTTAATCAGTTTCATAAAATTGTACATATTAGTGTTTTCCCTTAAGGTTCTCATTTTATAAGAAATAAATTTGATCCCAAGGTAATCTGGATTGCCTTTCAAGACTTTTTCTTTCCTGATGTTTCATTTTTATTTATGGAAGCAATCAGTTTGAGAGAAAATATTAAAGGCCATATAAAACAATAAAAATGAGGCATGTTAGGTTAACGATACCAGGCCCTTTCCACTTCCTTGACAATACACCCTCTGGTTTTTGAGACCTCTGATGGAGGCAGTACTGTCTGACACATTAAATCACTTCTTGAAACTCATTTATTTTCCTCCTTACTATTATCCTGTTGCTTGAGAAAGTAGGTGTTGTTAATTATAAAGTGAGGTGTCATGATGTGTTTAGTTAAAAGTAAGCTACTGGTTTTACTTGTTAAATGGAACCTATATCTTTACGTGGGCCAAGTGGGCCAAGTTTAATAAATTAGAATAAGTATACTGTTTCAATTACATATTTAACCAAATGTATTTAAAAAACTTATAAGCCTCCCTGATAATCACTGAAATAAAAAATTAAATACCAATAAGGTAATTTTTTGCTTATTAAATCAGTATTTTGGGAGGTATTGCCCATTTTGACAAGAATATTAGGAAAATGGGTCATTTCATACACTACTGATGAAAGTGTGGAGTAAAATCATCTCACTAGAAAGCATTTTGATGTGATACATCATAATCTTTAACAATTATCATATTTGCTCAGCAACTCTACCTCTAGAAATCTGTCTTGATGTGTAATCATGGGTTTATACAAAGATTAATTTTACTGTTATTCATTGCTATTTTTTTAAAAGAATTACAGAGAGAGAGGAAGAGACAGAGAGCGAGCTGTTAAACCTACTGATTCACTCCTCAGGTCGCCACGATATCCAGAGCTGAGCCAGGCAAAAGCCAGGAGCTTCAGCTGGGTTTCCCACATGGATGGCAGGGGCCCAAGCACATGGACTGTCTTCTGTAGCTTTTCACAGGCCATTAAGGAGTTGAATTGGGAGTGGAGCAGCCAGTTCACAAACCAGCACTCGTGAGATGCTGGCGGTGCAGGTGGTGGGTTTACCCACTATCCCACAATGCCAGCCTTCTATTGGCTTATTGTAGGGCTATTCTGAGAAGCTGCCTACATGTTTAACTATTGTAGTTAGTAAACTATAATGTTAAAATGATATTATATATATATATATATATATATTTAAAAGATGTTAGGGAAAGCTTCATGAAAATTAAGTAAAAAAATGCAATTACTGAATTGCACATATTTTGTAATTCTATTTTTATAAATTGAAGAATGCATATTTAAGGACCTGCATTGTGGCAGAGCGAGTTAAGCTCCCACCTGCGATGGGTACTGGTTTGAGTCCCAGCTGCTCCACTTCTAATCCAGCTCCCTGCTAAAGCACCTCAGAAAGCAGTGGAGAATGGCCCAAGTACTTGGGTCCCTGCATCCACATGGGAGATCCTGGTGAAGCTACTGGCTCCTGGATTCATCCTGGCCCAGCCCTGGCTGTTGCAGCCATTTGAGGAATGAACCAGCGGGTGGAAGATCTCTCTCTTTCTGTCTCTTTTTCTCTTTTTGTCTCTTTCTCTCAACTAAATAAATAAATATTTTAAAAAGAATAGGTATTTATAAATATAAAAATATTTTGTATACAATCACTAAAATATTAACAGTAGCTGTGATATAAATAGTAGCTGTATAATAGGATTATGTACTTATCTACACCTTTGGATTTGTGCAATGAAAAATATGACTGCTCTAAACTTGCCTTTCTATTTGACTTTACATTTTGTCTCTTTATTCAGAAATATAAGGAATACAACAATGGAACTGCCAATCAAAAGTGGCATTACATGGAAAATATGAAAGCGTTTATGGCCTTTCATAGCAGTGCCCTGGACAAGGAAATCACATCAGCAAATTACGCTGGCATCTGCACATCTTGTGTTAGTAAAGAAAACATTGATCAACCAGTAAGTGATACCTTCTTCTCAAGGAAGAAGGGGAAATGGGGTACAATAGAGTAATTTAATAAAGCAAAAACCTTTTCTCACCTAGAAAAACCTTAAACCTTATGTTTGTACAAATGGAACACAAATTTTTGAATTAAATCACTTAGACTGTTGGTTCTGGTTAGGAAAGAATAAAAGAAATTGTGAGGAATAAAAATAATTAGATATTCTATATAATAGTATTTCAACGTTTCATTATGGAAGTTTTCTTACATATTCCAAAGTAAAGAAACTAGCACAATGAATTTTCATTTAACCATCATTTGAATTCACCTGTTATCAAGGTTTTATCATATCTGCCAACACAAGACATGATATCATTTCACCTCTAAATTAACAACTACTTTTAAAAGTTTTGAGCATTTTCTGAAATAATAATCATGCCATTATCAAACCAACAAAATTAACAATGATCTTTGACTATCTATAATACTGTTCTTTTTTTCTTTTTGCTAATACTGATGTCACAATATTTTTCAGAAAAGATTTATTTATTTACTTATTTGAAAGGCAGAGCATCAGAGAAAGAGAGAGAGAGAGAAAGAGAGAGAGAGTGAAAGGTGCAAAGAGAAAGAGAGGGAGAGAGAATCTCCCAGCCGCAAGTTCACTCCCCAAATTGTTGCAACAGCCAGGTCTGGACCAGGCCAAAGCCAAGAGCCAGGAAGTCCATCAAGGTCTCCCACATGGGTGGCAGGGGCTCATGTACTTGGGCCATCTTCTGACACCTTCCCAGGTGCATCAGCAGGAAGCTGGATTGAAAGCAGTGTAGCCAGTACTCGGACCAGCACTCATTTGAAATGCTGGCGTTGCACGTGGTGGATTAACCCACTGTGCTATAATGCCATCTGAAAACCTTAATAAAATTTCCCTGGCTTTCCTAGAAACTATTTTTGCAATTTATTAGCTTGAGTCAAGATCCAAACAAGGTCCTCATGAACATTTGGTGGCATAGAATAATTTGTTGTATATACTATTCATCATTTCTATCTGTGTGCTTCTTTGTGGCATCCTTCAACTTATTTCTCTAGCCACCATAATTCCTGCAAGTGGAATTGAGCACTGGAATTGTGATTAGATTTATTCCTAACAATTTTTGGGCCAGAATTTTCACAGATTTTTTTTCCTGTATGTTTCATAGGGAACATCTAGGTTTTCCATTTATTATTATAATTGTTATCAGTGAGTTCAGATAATGACAATCTGATCCTATATTTAAAAATTCTCCAGTGATTTTTTTTAAGATTTATTCATTCAGCTGAAAAGCAGAGCTAGAGAGACAGAGAGAGAGAGAAAGAGAGAGAAGAGAGAGAGATCTTCTCTTTGCCGTTTCACTCCTCAAATGGCTGCAACGGCCAGAGCTGGTCTGATCTGAAGCCAGGAAACAGGAGCTTCTTCTGGGTCTCCTACATGGGTGCAGGAGCCCAAGTAGTTGGGCCATCTTCTTCTGCTTCCCTAGGTGCATTAGCAGGGAGCTGTATCAGAAGTGGAGCAGCTGGACTTGAATTGGCACTCACATGTGATGCTGGGGCCACAGGTGGCTTTACTCGCTATGCCATGGCACTGACCCCTCTCCAATGATTTTTCATCTAATGTTACACTTTTGTTGCAAAAGGACCAATTCTGCCTAATTCTGTAGTTT
Organism: Oryctolagus cuniculus; assembly: GCF_964237555.1. Lineage (NCBI taxonomy): Eukaryota > Metazoa > Chordata > Mammalia > Lagomorpha > Leporidae > Oryctolagus > Oryctolagus cuniculus. The sequence continues at coordinate 35,123,736 of NC_091432.1, forward strand.
TCCATACATTTATTTATCAGCTGAACATTTAATACAAGGAAGAACTTCATCAAGTAGGTATTTGACTACTCAAAAACATGATCTGTGAGAAAAGGTAGGATAAATGCATTATTCTTTCTATCCATCTCACTTACCTATTGCAGTGTAACACAGCACCTGAACACTTAGTGGCTTAGCCCAACAAATATGTTTTGCTTTGTGGGCTAGAAATTTGGGCCAGGCTCAGCTGAGAAAGTTCTGCTGGTCTTGCCCACGATCACTAACTAATGTGCCTGCAGTCATCCCTGGTTCTTCAGTAGTCTGGTGGTCCTACAGGGACTGAACTGACAAAGACGGCCCTCTAGGGGCTGCCATTGTGGCACAGCCACTGCTTGCAACACTGGCATCCCATATTGGAGTGCCAGTTTGAGTTCTGGTTGCTCCATTTTTGACCCAGGTCCCTGTTACCGTGCCTGCACACATTAAGTTGCCAAAGTGCTTGGGTACTTGAGCCCCTGCCTCTCATATGGGAGTCCCAGGATGGAGTTTCTGGCTCCTGGCTTCAGCCTGGTTGTTCTGGCCATTTGGAGAGTGAACTAGTAGATGGAAGATCTCTTTATTTCTCTTTCTCTCCCTGTATCTGTAATTCTGACTTTCAAGTAAATAAATCTTAAAAAAAAAAAAAAAAAGGCCTCCCTCATATGCTTGGTGGTTGGTATACTGTTAGCTGGGGCATTGGTTCTCCAACCGCATGGATTCTCAGGCAGGCTAACTCAAGCTTGTTCATGTTGTGGTCTCAGAGTCCAAACTGTAGCCCAAAGTGGAGAAGCTCCAATGTCCAAGCACTTCATAGCCTTGCCAGATGCAAGGAAAGGAGACAAAGAGAAATAAACTCTCATTTCTTGATTGGAAGAGCAGCAACATCGTGTTTCACAAGGACATGCAAATCAGGTTGGGACAGTTTTCTTGTGGCCATCTTTGCAAATAACGTGCCACACTGTCAAATGGCCATTATTTTTTGAGACCTTCCTACACCAGTTTTATTTAAAACACATATGAGTCTTTCTGTAATGGCAAATAGTTCAAATAATGGGAAACATGAATCATTGACTAATACGAGGGGTTTAAATATGAAATAAATTTTTTTAAAAAAAGAAAGAGGTTATATTCAAAACAAGGACCTGGAATCTATTAGCTGATTCCAAAGATGACATGATAGAAAATCTGTGGTGAAACCGGAACATCCCAGCCCTGTTTGAGAGAAAGGCTGTCACACAACAGTCGGCTGAAGGTGGATTGGGAGAGGTATGTTTATATATAAATTCCAAGTCGGTTTTGCTTCTGCATGATCATCCAGCTCTTTCCAGCCCTGTGGCTTTTTTCCTTTTCCACACTCCCAGGAAGGCTATAGGAAGTTCAACTCTCGATGAGCCGCTTATAACAGCAGTCCCTTAGGAGCCAACACGACAGGTGGGTCAGATTGCCCTCTGAGAAACAAAACTGGACGCCTACAGCAAAAGAGCAAAATGGACAAGTCCTTTTCCTCCTCCTTCCGATTACATACAGTATGTCTCCTTTCCAGACTAGTATCCCTGTCACATGTGGTTCCTTCACAAGTCTACACCTTGAGGTGAGATGAAGGAGACTAACAGCAAGAAAAGAAAATTCAATCCAGAAATGAAAGAAACTGGAAGGTATCCAGTACACTCCGAGTGTCTCAGCGTCCCTGCTGCAGCACAGCGCACCGAAATGGCCAATATTCAGAATTATAAGCTGGTGCTCGTTTACTTCCAACAGTCTCCTATGAACTGTAGTTTCATTTTTATTTGTTTGGAATTTTGTTGATTTGTTTTTACTTGTGTTGTTGGCACCATTGTGAACTCTTGGGTTGTCACACATTCAAACATATTCAAAGCATTTCTGATAACATTCTTTTTGTTGCTTTCAAATGGTCACTCTTTGGAGTCTCCTTCATGTTGCAACCTGTGTCTTTTCCACAGGATTACTTTACTCTTGGATGACTTCTTTTCTTTCTGGGCACATGATGGTGTCCCTTGCTTATCTTAAATATTCTTTCTCTAAATCTAGAACTGCCCATTCCTTCATGAAAACATGATTATAGATACAGATTATACTCACTGGTATTGCCTTGTCACTAAAGAGTTTGGGAATACTTTTTTGAAAAAAATATAATTATTAAGGAGCAAAAAATAATACAGTTATGTTATTTCAAATTTAGCATTTGGGAATGATAAAAGGGCTTTATTTATGTTGCAAAATGTTCTGCAGAAATGCTGTCATAATCCAGATGTACTTAAATGAGTATCTTTTTTTCCCAATCTAGGGATACTATTACCTCTCACCTGGTGGAAAGAGAATAATACTCTGCTTGGCTTGTGGAGGATCCATGAGAACAGAGAAGGAATTGAAACAGGTGCTTCCAGGGTTTCCATTCCTCTGTGCTTCAGGCTCCAAAACCTCGCGAGGGCCTTTCAAGGTCACCAACGTGGCCATGGTGTGTAATTTGAGCTCCGCTAATGCACATGTGGCAACAGTTTAGAAACTTTGATGTATTCATTATCTGCCTTGCACTCAAGTTCATCTCCACTCATCCAATTCATCTTCCTCAAATGCACCTTTACCATTCTACCTGAATTGATTTCCTTTTTCCCACTGTAATTTAAAATACATTGTCTATTAATAGTTCAGTATATCCTTTGAAGTTAATTGGGCATGTCTGCGACTTTAATCATCTACTGACGCCTTTTACTGTTCTCTGTGTTGCTTTCAGGTGAGAAAGTAATGCAAATCTTTACTTTGTTGAGCAGTTTTCTTGCCCATATCCACAGGGTAAACTCCTTTCTACTAGTATGGAACAATCCAGGGAGAATTTGACATGTTGTTGTTAAGGACTGTTCAGGTTGGATGTCTGAATTTGCATATCCACGACTAATGCTATTGAGAGTTCTTGGAGGAATAAAATCTCTGTCACTTTTCTATGACTTTAATTTACAAGGGCACCATTTTAGAAATGCTTCCTTTGAAGTTTAAAAGTGAAAAGAGCTGAGTAAACTTATCCATTTGAATAACAAAGAAAGATTCCTAAAAGATAGGCAGTGTACTATGCTGGTATGCTCTTTAGGGTTTGTCTACCTGCCTCCTAGTCCCTCTTTCTCACCCCTGACCCTGATGTGCATGGTTGGGCGTGGGGCTGGGGAGTGGGGCAGTAACATTGCAATAAGCATCAAGTGATAACACAAACTGTGAAGGAGAAAGGAACCAGTCCTCTGGGGAGCCTGGAGGCACTCAGCTATGCTTGGGATAGAGCTAGAGTTAAGGAGTGCATGGGGGAGATGATTAGAAAAAATCAGTGCAACAACCTCTTAGAACTTTTCCTACAAGACAACACCCCTGGTAGGGGTGAAAAAGCAAAGGTTTTCCACCTTCATCACCATGTGGTTAAGGAGTGTGGGCTTATTCACTTCCTCATTCTTCAGCATCTTCCTCCATAGATGGCATCATCCTAAAGCTAAAAACTAAGGAAATATCGGTAGTGATCATGTCTCTTTACTTCAACCCCAGGCTCACTTTGGTCCTGGCATCTTTGTCACAAGGGAAAGCAAACAAACAAAAGATCAGAAGCATATGCCAGTTTCCCCAAACTCACCTCGTAACTCAGAGACAGGGCTGAAAAGGGAACTGAAGAGTCCTGACCCAAATGTCCCTCCCATTCCAACATCCAGTATCTATAGTAAGGAAGTGAGCATTGCAAAATTTAGATCACACACACACACACACACACACACTCATGAAATTAAGAGATTGAGGTATACCAAAATATAAAAACTAAAAGAAGAAAGTAAATGGACTTTTTTAAAAAATCAGGTTGATTTATCATCCTCCGAGGCTGAGAAAACCCTAAGTTGTTATGAAGAACGTCTGCTATCTTTCCGGATGAAGGCTGGCATGCAAGCTGTATCTCACAGTGGTGTAGCGTCTAAGCACCAGAAGGCAGTGAAAATAATTGCATACAAAAATGGGGATGGATATCGTAATGGGAAGTTAATTGTGGCTGGAACGTTCCCCATGGTAAGTGACTATCACTTAAAGGCTGCTTGCATCCTCAGAGGTAATGATAATGACAATTCTTTCTACAAGAAAAAGCAGGGGGACTGAGTGACAAAAGTCCCTGGCCAGATTCTCCCGTTTAAGCTGATAAAATCAAGATCTACATCTTGATATCCTTTTTCATTGTATTTCTTTGGCTACAAAGATTCAGAAAAATGAGAAACCGGAAGATGGGTTTCAGATTGACTCCAGAGTAAAGACATAAAGCAAAGGGGTAGAACAGAGATTCCGTATTTTCTTCATCTTTATGACAAAATGCCTTTTCTCCACCCTGCTTCCCGTGCCGGTTTCAAGTTACATGTCATCTGAGTAGTCTGCGAGATGCCACCTCATTTACCAGTAGTGCATCGGAGCACTTATTTGTTGATAGGGTGTTTCATTTTGCTTTCAAATTAGAGAAGCAGGGGTTGTCTTCCATAAGACTATGTGGTCTTTATCTTGGAGACTGCTCCCATAGCCTAAGGGAGGGAGAAAGAGCCAGAAGTCCAAACTCAACCTTGTCCTTCCATTGCTTGGGATTGCCTTGTCTATGCCTTAGGGCCGATACCTTTAACAACATAGTTTATTATGATGTTAACTATGATACAAAACTACCCTGTAGGTTTCCTTGCAAACACACGCACACATACACATATCTGTTCTCACACTTCTTTGGTTAAAAATAAAAGGATTGTTTAAAATTATGATATTGTTGTTCAATGGGCTAAGCAAAGTACAGAAGTTAGTGACTAAGATTCACCCAGGCACCCATAGCTGCTTTTATGGTCTTGGACAAAAATAATAACCTCTCAGCCTATTTTCTCATCTGCAAAAGGAGATCATTGAATGTGGCAATTCTTGGCTTTATGGTTAGCAATCACTTATTTTAAAGTGGTTTATCAATATGAAGTCTTACAACAATTTTATGCCTTATAAAGCAACAATATTGAAAGCAGGTTTCTAGGTTAAACATTTCTTAGAAAATACTGTCATGCTAAAGTATGTCAGCTACTGTCTTTTGAAGCTAGAAATTTTCTCAGCCAGATTGGACTAATGTAAGATTAGGAAGGATATCTATTATAAAAATTATCTATAATCAAAGATCAAAATCAGTAGTTATTCTGCTTTCTATTTTCTCAAATTAAAAAATTTACCCAGATTCCTAAAATGGCATGCTTCTCATGATTATTTCTCCCTCGATCACTATTTCCCATCAGTTTCTTACAGTCTTTATGTTCTAGCTTCTTACAGAGTGCACAGAAAAACTTGGGCTTGCCAGAGCAGCCACCAAAGTTTATACCAAGGATGGAACCCCAGTCTGTACTTTGTGTGATTTGGTTTCATGGGCTCTAGAAGAATCTTTCATTCAGAGAGACTCCAAGGAACAGGAGAAAGTTGCAGCTCCTATTGGACCAGAAGAGACAACTCTCCAAAGTATGGGAAGTTGACTGCATTCTGCAAAAGTGAATTGGTTCTATTTATATCTGATCACAAAAAAAAAAAAAAAAATGCCATGTGAAATTTTGTTTATTGCTTACTTATTTTCATCTCTTTGAAAGGCAGGGATAGAGAGAGGGAGCATGAATAAGGGTGAGTGAGTGAAAGAGAGAGTTGGATTAGTTGAACATTTCATCTACTGGTTCACTCCCCAGATGCTCACAACAGCCAGGGCTGGCCCAGTCCAAAGCCAGGAGCCCACAACTCTATCCAGGTCTCTCATCTGAATGACAGGGGCCCAAACACCTGATCCATCATCTGCTGCTTCCCAGGATGCGCCGCCAGTAAGCTGGATTGGAAGCCGAGCAGCTGGGACACCAACTAGCACTCAGATATGGAATGAGGGCATTCCAGGTGGTGGCTTGACCTGCCACCCCACAGCACTCGCTCTGATGTGACCCTTTTATTCAATCACTTCTTCCAGAATTTTGAAATCACAGGGAACTACTTTTGTAAGTGATTTCAAAAGTTTCACTAGGGAGTTTTTACCTTTAGGAACAATAGGAAATAATTAGAAGCAATATAAATTTTTATTTCAGTACTGCAAAAATAAATTACATAGAATTAATAAACTATGTTTGTATAAATAGCTAATTTATGAGACAGGAGCAGATTTTACTCTTAAACTCAGCCAAAATGAACCAGAGACCACTTAAGAAGTGGGGCTAGGACATTGTCGATCTATTAGAAGAAATATCCTCTCCACACCTCTCCTGTCTTCCAACTCCCCTTCTCTATCCTGCCCATCTCCACCACTGCCGCAAGCTCCAGTCAATGTCCCTGTAGGGCAGCTTTTTATTTTATTTTATTTTATTTTATTTTATTTTATTTATTTATTTATTTTTTTTTTGACAGGCAGAGTGGACAGTGAGAGAGAGAGACAGAGAGAAAGGTCTTCCTTTTGCTGTTGGTTCACCCTCCAATGGCCGGCGCGGCCGGCGCGCTGCAGCCGGTGCACCGCGCTGATCCAATGGCAGGAGCCAGGAGCCAGGTGCTTCTCCTGGTCTCCCATGGGGTGCAGGGCCCAAGCACTTGGGCCATCCTCCACTGCACTCCCTGGCCACAGCAAAGAGCTGGCCTGGAAGAGGGGCAACCAGGACAGAATCCAGCGCCCCGACCGGGACTAGAACCTGGTGTGCCGGCGCCGCAAGGCGGAGGATTAGCCTAGTGAGCCGTGGCGCTGGCTGTAGGGCAGCTTTTAGCACAGAAGATTTTAATTTTAACTATCTCTTTGCATCTTTGTGTGTCTCATTAGATTATGTACAACTTGAGGGCAGGGACTGTATCCCAAATAACTGCTAAGTTAAACAGAGTACTGCTAGTAGTGATTTAGTACAGTTTTCTCAGTGTGAATTTTTCTACTATTGTTGTCTTGAGAAGAATGAGTTTGAGATTAGGAACTTGGATTTTGGAGCCAAAAAACCCAGAGTTCCAAACCAAGTTCTGTCACTTGTTACCTGAATGACCTTAGGCAAGCTGCTTAACTATGCAGTACCTCAGTTTTCTCATTTGCAAAATGAGGACATGAATAGTAATTTACTTCAAGGAAGTTTTATGAGGATTATGTGAATATAATGCATAAATATTCATATATACATTTGTATATTGAACATATATTTAATGCCTACATTAAATATATTTGGTTCTCATCAATATGAATATATTCATAAGAATACACACATATAAATATATGCTCTCATATATAAGTTCTTCATAAGAAAAAATGTATATCTAAGATACACATATAAAATGTATCTATCTGTTACTTAGAACAGAGCCTGGTTGATGTTTACCGAACATTCACTAGATCTTGTTATAACTGTGTGTAGGCTATTATTTGTTGCTACCTGAGGAGTTTTAAAGAATAAAGCACAGATTTCTGTCTTGAATCTATAACATTATAATTTCAAAGTCTTATTTTAAACCTGGTTGGAAGCAGAGCTATTTATACAGGACCGCTGAAAGGACACAGCCATCCCTTCTGCTCCAGATTCCAAAGGCCACCCTTGAATCGGGCAGGGCTGTTAGTGAGTTGCCCTTTTACCGAGTTATGGCTTGGGATTGTGCCATCAGTTCGCACTGAGGAACTTTAAAGGAATAGCTGCTGGTGAGAGTTCAGCAGAGAGTTCTCTATGCAGGCAGTGGGTGAGAGCCAGGCTCTGGAGGCAGATGATGTGGATCCCAGTCCTGATCCTGCACCACGCGGCTGAGGAAGGAAAGCTCATCTGTACAAGGTGGATGAAAAGAATGGCAACAGGACCCAGCTCAGAGAACTGTTTCCAGAATAACACCAGACAGTGTTGTGTCAATGTCGTAGTTAAATGCCTGGCAAGTAGTACAGCCTATGCTGCATACCAGGATGCTGCTGGCTGTAGCATGAATGATCTCTTTATGAGCACCCTTAATTGCATTTCTCCGGCTTCAGGACCAGGAAAAGTATATCTTCTACAGAATTTGTCTGTTTATTTGGGCCATTTGAATCCAGAAATTTTGTTTTGTTTTCCCTTCTTCTCTGGCCTCTAGGAAGCTGTGAGCCCAAATTATGCTTTAACAGCTACAAATTAAAAGAGGGTGGTGTTTACTTCTATTTCACAATGAAAATGGTACCCAACAGTTATTGGATGCTTGCAACAGTAACTAGGTTAAATAATATTTCTTCTAAGCACTTGTTACTTACTTTAATCTGACAGCAGAATGAGAGAGATAATATCATTCACCTAAAATCTGAGGACACTGAGGCACCTCGCCCTCATGCTAGACCATTCCTGTACTCCTCTTCTGTTTTACTTGGTTTTCTTATCCTTTATTTTCCCTTTTCTAAGCATACTTTAGCAGGTCACCTCAAATTTCTGTAAGAACTAGGTGATGTGTCAGAGAAGAATTAAAACATATATTTACAGTCATATTACATTAACTTCTTGGGTTGCATATGTTATTTTTGACCGTATTTATGTATCGACCTCTTGTTTAAGAATGGCCTGTTTATATGAAGTAATTAATGAAGAAGGAAATATTTTGAACAAATAAATGAGTTCAGATTGTAAATTTATTAATCATTCATTGAACAATTGTAAGTGTGCCATTTCTTTCCCAGAAAACCCAAGAGTGATATTGAAAAATAAATTATTTCCAAAGTCTTTGACATCCAACAGTTTGGATGATATCGATACATCTTTGCTCATCCAGATCCTTAGAAATCCTATTGCCATTTGGGTATCTTGTGGTGAGCCATTTCAACCTCCAAATGGTAAGCTTTTTGTTTTTGCTTTCAAGCAAGTATATGAATGTGAGAAATAAAGTTTAGTCCATCATAAGAAAATGAATTAAATGTGTGTAATGTCAACATAATAGCATCACATTTATGCAAAGAACAGGAGATCCATCAATTATTGTGTGCATGAGAATAGCTATTGCACATTTGCTTGTTTCTTTTTACTAAAATGGAGTATTCTGCATGGAAAAAAATGTCTAATTTAGTTGATAAAGAGATCCTTGGTCTATGAGACTGAGAATAATGGTATACATTAGAAAATAACAAATGAGTTTAATTCACACTGAAGACGACCTGTCTGCACATTTTCATTTTTAAGAATTGCACCCTTTAGGCAGTAGGTGGATGTTTAAAAAATGAATGGTTCCAAGCCAGGCTTTCATCACCTCCAAATAGTTTGTGGAAGTGGAAAATGAAATATGGCCACTGCATATGGTAAATCTATATAATAAAACAGCACTGTTCTTCTCTCCCACACCCCGCCTTCATCCCACAAAGCAATGCCTTAAGCTCTGTCATCTTTCAAATTAGGTTTCTTTTAATGACCCTTACCTTTTAATTATTTGTTTCTAATTGAATCTCTTTCTTGGAGCAGAAACTTCTTTGTAAATTGCTGTGCATGATAAATTACTGTTGATAAAAGAATGCTAGATAAAATATCATGTATTTTTTCTTATTCTAGCTTTGCAGAAAGCAGAAACATTCGAGAAACAGATTTGGCTTAAAAAGGACAAAATTTTGGCTGATCTGGATTCCATGAAACACAAAATGAGACAGTTAAAAGGTCAGTATGAACTTAACCAAATATTACATGTTTAATTCTAAAGCTGACCTCAACTTATGATAGGTATTTTTTTTACCATTGGATACCAAGTATTTAAGCAATGAATACTATGGAATATTGTATTACAAAAATTATTTGAAGAAAGTCTAAGACCTAATAATATATATTTGTAGTACCAAAGCTATATTTGTAAATTCATATTAAAAGAAGAAATACCTCTTAATTATGTATATATATTAAAAAAAAAATAGGAGGATGTCTGGGCCAGATAATCACCCCATTGCTTTTGAATGAATACCTGAACTAACATTTATAGGCTTTGGACCTAGTCTTTAAATGAACTTGCTGTGGTATTTCTGTTTGTTTAATAGCCTGAGTGAGGAATCACTAAAATATTCAGTGTTGAATTTCAATCAATATCTCAAAAGGACTACCTCTCCTTTTTATTTTCATCTTAAAAATTATTTGAGAGATAGAGGGACAGAGACAGAGACACAGAGACAGAGAACACTCCCCTCCATTAGTTCATTCCCCAAATTCCCATAACAACCAGGGCTGAGCAGGGGCCGATGCTGGCAGCCAGAAGTTCATCCAGGTGTCCTACATGGGTGAGAGGAGGCCAAGTTCCTGGGCTGTCACTACTGTCTCCCAGGGTCTGCATTGACAGGAAGTTGGAGCTGGGAATCAAACCCAGGCACACAGATATGGGCTGTGGCCTTCTTAACCACAGGCTAAATGCCTGTTCCTCTGTTTTTATGCAACTATATGCTATTCATAGTCAAAGATCAGTTGGCATTATTTATCCTCATCTTCCATTGTTTTTGTTACGTAATCTTAGGTTCCTGACCTTATCCTATTTCCAGCATTTGAAATACAAGTGATTCTTTGGGGAGCAACAATGCACTATGGACTTTAGTCTGGGAAGAAATAATTTTCAAACTCTGAAACTGACATACAGAATTTCTTTTCCTAAGTGTGTGAACTGTGTTGCTTCAAAACCATATTACTTGGGGATGGCGTTGTGGTGTAGTGGGTAAAACTGCCACCTACATTGCTGGCATCCCATATGGATGCAGGTTCAAACCTCAGCTGCTCCACTTCTTGCCTTTTTTTTTTTTTTTTTTTTTTTTTTTAGATAACTGGGTTGCATCTTTTTTTTTATTTGACAGATAGACATTGAGGGAAAGAGACAGAGAGAAAGGTCTTCCTTCCATTGTTTCACCCCACCATATGGCTGCTACAGCCGGAGCTAGGCTGATCTGAAGCCAGGAGCCAGGTATCTCTTCCTGCTCTCCCATGCCCAAGCACTTGGGCCATTCTGCAATGCCTTCCCGGGCCACAGCAGAGATCTAGACTGGAAGAAGAGCAACCAGGACTAGAACCTGGCGCTCATATAGGATGCTGGCACCGCAGGCAGAGGATTAACCAAGTGAGCCGTGGTGCCAGCCCCAGCTGCTCCGCTTCTGATCCAGCTCTCTGCTATGGCCTGGGATAGCAGTAGAAGATGGCCCAGGTGCTTTGGCCTCTGCACCCACATGGGAGACCGAAAAGAAGCTCCTGGATAGTGGCTTCTGATCGGCGCAGCTCTGGCTGTTGCAGCCATCTGGGGAGTGAACCAGCAAATGGAAGACCTCTCTGTCTGCCTCTGCCTCTGCTTCGCTGTAACTCTGCCTTTCAAATAAGTAAATAAATAAATAAATCTTTTTTTAAAAAAACATATTACTCTTGCTTTAATAAACAACAACTAGTCCTACATGCTTTGGACAGAACTCTGGTTTGAAATGGCTATTATTCAGTCTTTACCGAAAAGAGTGATTAGATGGAAGTGAAAAGCATCTATTACTACTACAAAGCACTTGCACTCCTGCTATTAGACATTTTCACTTGAATATCTCAGAGACGCGTCCACAATTACAGCTCTTATATCACCCCCATATCAAGAGTCTCCTCTGTTTCCCCTAGTAGTGGCTTCAACACCATCAACCCAGGTGCTGTCACATAAACCTGCAGTCATCGCTGGCATAGCTCTCTCCCTCTCCCTTTGCTCAAGCAAATAATCATTAACTCTGGTTACACTAAGTTTGGCAAGTTGATCTCAGATGAATTCTAACCATGTTAAGCTCCATCATTACACAAGTTCAAACCACCATCATCTATTCCTCTGATTACTGGAACCGTTTTCCAGTTTGTCTCCTTGTTCCCAGCCCTGATAGTAGTTTCTGTCCTCTGAAGAATGGTGACATTCTGGAGATGAAGTGATCACGTACAAGGGCAAGGTGCTATGTACTGCAGGCATAAAAGCATTTAAGGTTTCCTATTATCCCTGGGACGAAGTTGAGACATGTTAATATGGCTGTTCATGATCTGTTTCTCTGGAAGTTCATCTCTCCTTAAGTTCCTCTCTCCTTGCCCGCCAAAACCCATCAATCTGGCTTTTCTTTTAGTTGACAGACACACCATGAAGTTTCTTAACCCTGAGCTTTTGACTCAATTCCCCCGTCCCCAAGTTTTCTCTCTCCTATCCTCTTGGATCGCTCCTGACCATTCTGTATTTTTCAGCCTATTTGTTCACTTCTTCCTGGAAGCCTTCTTCAATATTCTGAACCTGAAAGTACCAAACTTCCCTTCAGAGAGCCCTCATCACATTATTATAATTACCTATACATGTGACTGAATCTCCTGTTAGATTATAAATTCTTTGTCTTTATTTTTCCTCTGAGTCATTGTAGAATGATTGAATAAAACAGTGACTGGAATTTTAACCATTCACTCCAGTGAATTTCCTAAACTCTACTTTTGTGTCAACTTAAATCCATAGACAGCAGCATACCAAAAATAGCACCTGGCGTAGCTGCTTTACTGCGTTCTTTACTGAATTAACATCATGTCTTCCGTTTCTATTACAACTGAGTACTAAAAAGGCATTTACAGTTAGCTGGCATCATTTACAATATCATTGTTGAAACCAGTATGTGTTTGGTCAGTTAATGTCCATTATGCAAGGATCTATAAATATAGTTTCTCTCATGATTTAGTGCTAGGATAAATCTTGTCTCTATTGGCAAACTGGCATGGTTTCTGCTATTAAATACAAATATTAGCATATGCTTATAAAACCCCTTTACCAGCTGTTGAGATTATGAGGATAAATAAGAACAACTCCTAGCTCAGCTAACCATAGTCCTCGCTAGATTGTTAGCTTCTTGAGGGTTGAGTGAAGGAAGAAGTACGGAAGGCATAAATGTTATTGAATAGATTATTTCTGACTATAGTAGCCATTTGTTAATGCAGCAAGTATTTATTGAGCAAATGCTATGTATAAAACACTGCTAAACTGATTTTACATTTCATTTTAAAATATGATCATTGCTAATATTGTGCCATTAATAGTTAATGTATAGGGCTTTTATGATTCAGTAAAAATACTTGCTCCTTGGTTTATGTATCATAAATACTCAATAAATATTGGTATAAAGAGTCCAGAGAAGGCAGCACTGTATACTTGGGGTCTTAAAACTGATAAATAAACTCAGAAGTGGCAGATCAAGCCAAAGTATCTCTTTTGTGACATACCAAGACAACACTGGAGCATTCATTTAGTGTGAAAGTTAAACAGATATGTCAACTGAAACCCAACATAGGGTGGACTTACCCTTCCAGATACAGATGTTACTGAGCCAGGGCAGGGCTCACAGTAAGGGAGGGTAAGGGGGAAAGTTGTCCAGGTGAGACTGATAGCATGAAAGAAAAGTAAGTACTCAGTTCTCTAGCTTCTAATAGAAAACAGTGTGCAAATGGACTAATAATCCTCGGCTTTTTTTTTTCAATTTCCCATCAGAGAAGTCATCTGCCATTGTTAGTGAGGCCTCATCCCCTTGAAATGAAACATTAGAAGTAGAGAAGAGGCATGCCCCATTTATAGTTAGCCATCACCATTATCTCCTGATCTCATGTGAAATAAAGTAGGATATATGGAAAATATAAGAAAATTTTAAAAGTTATTCAATACCTTTTGCTTAGTTTTAATTTATATTGTTCTTACCTATAATAATACTTTAGTTTGAAAGTCCTTTTCAAAACTAAAACCTTTTGTGATGATCTGATATCTCTTTATGAAAATTATGGTTAAATGCATTCATTTTCATTGTACCGTTAGAAGAAAGTTGACAAAAACAAATAATGTTTTTTTTTTTTACTGTTTTCTATGTTCAATCAATTCTTTCAACAGTGTAAGTCATAAACTATTGCTGAAATATCTTTAGCTGAACAGAATTTTGGAGCTCAGAATGCATTATAACTAAAATGTTTGTTGAAATATTACCCATAAATTTATGTGTCATATACTAATGTTATCTATAACCTGTGAATAGAGTTGAGTTAAAAGTGCATTTAGTGCAACTTTGTGTTAGATGCCTGTGGTCTTCTCCAAAGCGTGTTACCTAATGGCACTGTCACCATAACTCATTCACTGATTGATTCAATAATGTTTTCTCCACATCCATAAATTGCACATGAATGTTTATTATGTACAAAAGAATTTTGGTTTCTCTGAAAAGTCATTCCTACCACTTATTTTTTTGTTGTTGTATCTATTTCTTTAAACTTGAGTTACAAGAGCTAAGAGCCTTATTCTCTGGAAGTACTGAATTATTTTGAGTTTTGACTCAAACTAGTTTCAGGCTATGGTCTGAAAATCTGCACTGTAAGAGTATCTTGGCGGCCAGCGCCGCCGCTCACTAGGCTAATCCTCCACCTGCGGCGTCGGCACACCGGGTTCTAGTCCCAGTTGGGGCGCCAGATTCTGTCCCGGTTGCCCCTCTTCCAGGCCAGCTCTCTGCTGTGGCCAGGGAGTGCAGTGGAGGATGGCCCAAGTGCTTCGGCCCTGCACCCACATAGGAGACCAGGAGAAGCACCTGGCTCCTGGCTTTGGATCAGCGAGGTGCGCCGGCCGCAGCAGCTATTGGAGGGTGAACCAACGGTAAAAGGAAGACCTTTCTCTCTGTCTCTCTCTCTCTCACTGTCCACTCTGCCTGTCAAAAAAAAAAAAAAAAAGTATCTTCGCAGCAACACTGAAAACAAAACTTTGTTTTCGTAGTGCTATTATTTAATCAACCCAAGTGTTGCTTTCTCAAAGAGGTTTTCTTTGACACCGTAGGCTAGGTCAGCAACTCCTGCTGCAGGTTCTTCTAGACCCAGTATTTCCCTGGCACAGCACCACTGCAATCAACAATCAGTGTGACCATTCCCTTGATACATCATACTGGAGGCAAGGATTTGCTTTCAGACACGTCTGCCTCTGCGTCATTCAGCACAAACCAGACCTAGAACTGGTGCCCAATATAGGTTTGTGGAAGGATTATACAAAAACAGCATTTTTTAAACTTAAGCTCTGAGATCAGTATGAGACCCAATGCTAGTATGTATTCAACACAGAAAAAGAAAATAATTTCATACATGTGACCTTAAATCTCTTTTATAATGATTCTAAGTGGTCTAGTTGAAAGAATACATACATCTGAATCACTGCACTTATTAAATTATGCCTGTGATTCTTCAGAATACAGTATTTCAATAAATATTTTCTCTTACCACAGCTTCTCAACAGTATAAAGGGCACAGAAGAGGTGTCAGAAACTAATCGTGCTTGCAGGGTATTA